>NW_023998459.1:2820543-2820707 GCF_014805625.2 Glossina fuscipes | reverse complement strand
GAGATGATAATCGCTTGGTGCCAAGTCCGGACTGTATGGCGTTTGCATTAAAACTGCCCAACCAAGCTCCCGAAGTTTCTGGCGAGTCACTGTACATGTGTGTAGCCTAGCGTTGTGATGGTGGAACACGACACCTCTCCTGTTGGCCAATTCTGGCCGTTTCT
>NW_023998459.1:2810391-2810543 GCF_014805625.2 Glossina fuscipes | reverse complement strand
AGAAACGGCCAGAATTGGCCAACAGGAGAGGTGTCGTGTTCCACCATCACAACGCTAGGCCACACACATCTACAGTGACTCGCCAGAAACTTCGGGAGCTTGGTTGGGAAGTTTTAATGCATCCGCCATACAGTCCGGACTTGGCACCAAGC
>NW_023998459.1:2778961-2810291 GCF_014805625.2 Glossina fuscipes | reverse complement strand
GCTAGGGAGGATTGTGAAAATCGACTACTATAGAAAGAAATAAATGAAAGAAATAATGGATTTCTTTTTCCCCAAACTAATATAGTCAAGTCGACGGTAATGATGTTTTGTTGGTGCCCAAAATTATGGAAGCTGAAACTATTAGAAACGTGCGGTGTAGAAAACAATTAGCAATTTTAAGCGGTAACGCTTCCTTTCACACCTAGAAAGCAAAGTAGATCATTGTATTGCGAATAGCAATGAATTTATAAGCCACAAAAAAAAAAAATAGGAAAGGAAAAGGTTTTATAAATTGTATACAAAAGAGTAGAGAGTGATACTCTACACATCGATCGTTTACGTCCAGTGGATAAAACGAATAAAAATAATAAATATACCTCATTATTTTCAAAATTTCCCTGGATATTTTCTTGTAAATCAACAGGTTCTGAAGAGGTTATAAAAATATAGATGTCTGGTCAGATGTCTTTGGTTATTCAAAAAGAATAATTAGCAATAGAGGTTTTGCAATCATGTCGAAAGAATTTATTAACTTTTCTAACGAAAAAATTCGAATATATTCAGGCTGCAACTATTATCGCCTCGCGGCAGTGGTCAGATAGAAAGAATAAATCGAGCTACAATAGCAATTATGGCGAAATTGTCCGAGTCATCGAAATGGTATAAAGTTGTTGGATAAGTCCGAAACGCTCCACGTTAAATATTTCAAGAAAAATTATTCCAAACACGTATTAAGAGCAATGTAAACGATTGCTGGAATTGTCAGAACACGAACTAGTCAGGAGGAGCGAAGTAAAATTCGAAAAGGAGGTAAGGAACAAATACGGAAGGCGCAAGGCACGTAAGTGGTACTACGGTAAATATGCCAAAAAAGAAAGATCGTACGAAGTGAATTAGTGGCCATAAAAAGACAAAAAGAACACGATTTATCACAGGGAAAGTCTGGAGTATTTACGTCCATTTCGAATTGTCGAAATAAGACGTAACCATCGTTACGACTTTAAAAAAGCCGCGGATTATGACGGCACACGTAATACTGCCGCCTGTGTGGATTATAGGTAGTTTTTTGCTTAATGAAACTGGTTTGCTTTCCGATAATCCATACGCACTAAATAACAAACATAGCCATATTATGACTCAGCAAAACGAGCAAAAGAAAACCTGCTTGAATCGCAAGATGAAAATTGCTTGAATCGCAAGATGAAGATTTGACTGAAACCGTAAAGGATTCAACAAGCACTGGAAACGTGACATTTTAACCATTGCAAACAAAACTTTACAAATCAATTCGGTTGACAAAAATCCAGATATTGGTTTACTCAAATTATCAATTCGAACACTAAAGTTGAACGTTGTAACTTACCACGCCTCAGTTGCGCGCGTCAAAAATCCCTTTTCTTGCTTGCTCTAATTCGCCTAAATCTTCAAGAGAGAAAACTAAAACAGCTTCCACTCCATTTAATTCCTCCTCACTAGCTTTGACTTAGGCAGGTAAAAGCTTGACGTCTGCATTTTCCCTAATCCAAAACGCTCAAATTATGGCTTCTCAGAATCGTGTTATAAATAACGCGACTTTAATGGCTGTTCCACCCAATAAGGCTATATTTGTCCCTACACTAGCACGGGAAACCTCTTATGAGAATGTTATGATGTATTTGGTGGGAATAGTTCCATCAGTTGCCCTAAGCATTCTTCAAGTTATCAACAACTTTACTTGAAGCTACATCACCTTTTAAAATATTTGTAAATTAAGGAATTCATTCCGGTGGAGAAATCCCGAAGTAAAATATCGGTAATGTAGGCAGCTGCGAAAATCGCAGCATATCCTTAAGCCCACTATCTATCATTTATCAAAATGTTAGGAGCCTGAATTCTAAAATACGTTACACTTACCTTTTCATACACGATTTTTACTAAAACCTAACTGAAACCGGACCTTCAATCGTCTGAGATGTTTCCACATAGCTTCCACGTTTTTAGAAAGGATGGAGTAGATCGAACATGGGGTGGTGTTTCAGTTACTATATCAGTAGTCTCTCGATCCTATTTGCTTGAACTTGTGACACCGTCGGACTTTGAGTTCGTTGCAATAGGGGTGAAATTGCATAATAAGGATGTCGGAAATAGTAATGGTAGAATCTGGAATCTACGCTCTGCAAATTTCGCCGAAATATTTGTTAAACGTTGTCCAGCTTTTCAATTAAATGAGAATGTGCATTGTCCATCGCATCTTTCCATTTATAGTTACGATTTCCAATTATAATTCGGTGAATTGGGTAGGGTGAGTATATCATATCAACTGTCAACAAATTCTTAGTTCAAATTATGCTTTAACAAAGCTACTTAAAAATTTGCTAATTAACATTGTTCGTGGTGTGGCTGGTCGGAATTTAGGCACTATTGTATCTTCGCTGTAAAACTCAATATTTTCAGCAATTTAAATAACAGTTACGATCAGTCAACCATCTCGACGGTGTCCTTGTCCACCGTGATTTAAGAATGTTTTTAAAGACTTTAAGAACAAGAAAGATTTACTTTTGAAACAATTTTTGAAGAGTGCATCTGCATATGACTATGATATATATTCTACGGCTAGGCATAGATCTAACTATAAGAATTACCAATGTTACCGCAGATACATATAAAAGTAAAAAGTATCATCTCGTACTACTCCCAAGTATTTCTTTACATATGTTCAGTCTAAAAGAAATGTCTCCTCGGATCCTTCAGTCATGTGATACAATACCACTAATTCCTGTGATGATCGCGAAAATGCACACCTCTTCGGAAATTTTTTTCATCGTTACTTCACTACTGACGGTTCTGCGTCTATAAGTCATTACTAGCTCGTATATATATGATTCTATTACGGTTCCAAAAGTTGTAATTTCTTAGCAGAATGTAATTCAAGGCATTAAAGCATAGGAGGGTATGAGCGCCTGATGGCCTTGTATATACCCATATCGTGTGAGAAGGAACTATATGGTAAAATCTCTAATGTTTTTAATCTTTCTCCGGGTATCTTTCCACTATGTTGGAAATGTTTCTATTTGATTCACATAAAGGTTGGAATAGACACCTATTTTTGGGCTACAGAGATATCGCCAAGCTGAGCGTCCTTCCCAAACTTTTTGGAAAGATTGTTAATAAACAATTAGTATACGCTACTCAAACTTCCTTCGCTCGGTTTCGGCAAGTCTTTCTTAAGGGAAGATGAACTGTAAGGAACCTGTTAGAATTTACTTCAAGGCATTTTCCTGTGCCTTACAAACGGACGTTGTATATATGGATTTTAGTAAGGGGTTTGATAGAGTTATTCATAAGTTACTGCTGTTTAAACTTCAGTCATTGCGTTTTCCTCCCCATTTATTAAATCGGATAACTTATTATATACAGAATATATCCAAACAAAGAGTAAAAAGAGCGAAGTAAAGCCGTAAGGAAACAAAGAGAAACAAGTCAGTCGTTAAACGGAAACCGGGGATTGAAGTTCTAAAGTCGCACAATCGTTAAGTAGGACTAGAGATGCGAATTAAAAATTTGGAATGGGATATGAGCATTTGACTAACCCAAGAAAGTCAAATTTGCGTTTGGACATAAAAAATTAAATGTTTTGTGGAATTTATTAAAGAAACAAAAAAGTTCTTGGCCGTTATTGTAAATAGAAAACAAAAATTTCTTAAAAACGGCGTAGTTTGTAAAATTAAAATTAATGGCATTATTGACATTAAAATGTTGACGACACCGAACGAAAGTAAAATTGGTGACGGTTATATTTATGCAATCTTTAGCTCTCCTGAAGAGGCTAAAAAGAAAATGTAAAAACGAGGTATTTAAACAACAAAAAAGGTACAATTTGCACACAAATAGTAGAATTCCCAATTATAAAAACGCAAAAAGGGTATTTGAATTTGATTTGAAAGATCTCTTAACTTGTATACTTTTATAATATTGCAATATGCCTAGGTTGAAGATATAATGCAATGTTCAAGAAAAGACAAAAATGAAAAGGACAACCGTCAGAAATCGATCTAAAAATCCTGATTCATTCTGCATGCTCGTTTGATAGAAAAGTTTTCTTAGTTAATCAAAATTTAATTTTTAAATGAACATATTTGTCTTTTTGGTAAACCTTTTTTCGCTGTTTGTCTGTATAGTTCGCTTATTATTATCATTTTTCTTTTGATTCAGGGCTGATCTGACGTCAAAATTTTACGTGTTGTGCCCCTTTTTTACCCGAACTGTATGCGCAGTTGTGAGGACCAGGTCCACAATGTTGATAAATAAAGTGATGAGGGTGAACGGGAGGTCTGTTTTAAGCGCTGAACGTACTAGAGGGATTTTTGCTAATAGTTTAATGTTCTCGAAGGTCTGCCGCTCGCAGGTAGTTCGTCAGCACTAAATGGAGGTGATGCATTAGACATACTGTAAATAAATGGGCTTCGAGTGTATCAAATCATAACCTTCTGAAATGCTTCTTTTTCCTCGTAGCTAACAATTACAATTAATTTGAGTGATAACACAAGAATAAAATTTGTTTTTTGGATAATTACATGGGTTTTATATCGTCACACTATTTACTAGTATTGTAAATTGTATGTACTGGTATTTACTAGTATTGTCGATAATCGTTATCACATTTCTCTAATTTATAGTTTAATTATCTATTATAAATGTTATGTATAGATTTCCTACGGTGCAAGACGAGAAACTTTTCGTACTGCAAAAGTAGCAGTTTCGTGAGGTGTTCTTAAATGATATGATATGATACGGTTAATCATAACTTCCGTATCTTTAAACTCCAAGTCTCAGGCTTCCCTTTGTATTTAGTGAAATGGATAAGCTCTTATCTGCACAATACATCCTTCAGGGTTTTGTTTAACTTCATCACCTCGGATGAATTCCCCGTTATGTCTGGCGTACCTCAAGGCAGCCACTTAGGACCCATTTTATTTAGTTTATACACTAACGATCTCCCATCGATGGTTAATTCCAACCAGATCTTGATGTATGCTGATGATGTGAAACTGTTTTCTTCCTCCTCTATTGAATCGCAATCACATCAGCTTCAAGTTGACTTGGATAATTTTGTTGCATACCATAGACTACTTATCTTTAAACTCCAAGCCTCTGGCTTACCTTTCTTCTTAGTGGAAAGGTTAAGCTCTTTTCTGCATGGTAGATCATTCACGGCTTTGTTTAACCTCATTACCTGCGATGAATTCCCCTTGACGTCTGGCGTACCTCAAGGTAGCCACTTAGGACCTATTTTATTTAATTTATACATCAACGATTTGCCCTCCGTAATTAAATTCAGCAAGATCTTAATGTACGCTGATGATGTGAAACTGTTTTTTTGCTTTTCCGTAGAATCGCAATCACATCATCCTCAAAGTGATTTGAATAATTTGGTTGCATGGTGCTCTTTGAATCTTCTGAAACTAAATCTAAATAAATGTAAGCAGCTTCCTTTCTCAAGAAGGAAGACGTTCATTAATCAGCATTCATTGATTCGCACAAGTTGGCAGACGTCGATTCGTTCCCAGATTTAGGCGTTCTATTTGATTATAAGTTACGTTTTAATTTGCATGTTGAGCTCTCGTTCAACAAAGCTAGGTCCGCGCTTGGTTTTATAAAGAGGTGGTCCAAAGAGCATGATGATCCTTATATTACGAAAAGGCGTTACATGTGTGTGGTTAGACCTATACTTGAGTATGCCTCTGTTGTCTGGTCTCCTTCATATAGGTGCTATGTAGACTCAACTGAATCTGTTCAAAAGCAATTCTTGCTGTTTGCTCTTAGGAATTAATAGTTGTTAACTATTATCAGTTGCCAAGCTTATGCATGTTTGCGATGGCTTAGGAGTTCACTTGCAATTTGTTTCTGTACCGGTTGTGGGTGTGGCTCTATGCTAGTTGCGTACATGCTTTTTTTCTTTTTTTTTTTCCTTCTTATTTTTTTATTTTACCTATACTAAGTTTTAATATTAATTAATTTAAGATTTACTTTAAGAGTCAATTGAACTCGACTGTCAATTTGTTTTAGTTGAGTTTCTTGTATAAGTGGAATAAATAAATAAATAAATAAAATAAATAAATAAATGTCAATTACCACACAAAACTTGAAAAGAAAATTAAGCTACGATAATCCAACATAAGACATTCTCCAATACGAATTTATTCGAATTTATTTAGTTTGTTAAATGAAAAACAGGAGAAAAAATTGCAAGCGACAGATTTACGAAAAGAAAAATTTTTATTAAATTAAATTGCAAGTTCAAGTACTAATAAGAAATGTGATTTACTGTAAGAAAAGTTATAATTTACATACGAGTATATTCTGATACAATTCAAAGCAAATGTCGATGTTATTAAAAGTCAAAATATTATGTATAAAAAAAATTTCTGAAATAAAACAAAAGGGAAGACTTTTTTTCTTGGTAAACTATTGAGGTTGCACTCTAACTATCGTGGGGAGGAAAGCATTAAAAATAAGGTACCAACGAACGGCGGACAGGGCGGACAATGGACTTCGTATACGGATCTACCCAATATGACCTCATTAAGGGTCAGATTGAGCATTCATTTTGTTTTCTGGTTTTTTTCCTTATCTCAGGTTAAGATTTTTTTTTATTTCTATTTTCAATTGTTTTTTTTTCTTTGTCTTGTGGCACAGCAGGCCAAATAAAAATTTGCAAACGCTCTACCGCGCAATGCCAACACGTACAAATATTTACAAGCATATGTGTATATTTATACGAAGTATAATATAAATTGCTAGATATTTATTTGTCGGAGGTGATGTTATACCCTAAGACGCTCAACGCCTTGTCCTCCGTATGGTCTCTATCCAGCTACATTTTTATTTGGCGATTCCGAACATACATCCTTAGGGACCTAAGCTTACTTTCCCCTTAAAAAAAAAAAATTCTAACCCATTTTTTTTTGCTTTTCATGATATTGTCAAAAAAAAAATTTGTTAATAATATTCATGTTTTAATGTTTTGTTAATTTAAATGTAATGTCATGTTAATTTAAAAGAAGTGCG
Organism: Glossina fuscipes; assembly: GCF_014805625.2. NCBI lineage: Eukaryota > Metazoa > Arthropoda > Insecta > Diptera > Glossinidae > Glossina > Glossina fuscipes. Next base: position 2,803,244 of record NW_023998459.1, on the reverse strand, counting down.
AAAGTTATATTCGGCAAGGACCGAATAGCGCACACCCACCACTATGCTTTTCCGCATTCTACTCTCCAAGTTCTTTTATTCGTTTCCCATATCGTCTGTATTATTAGGAAAAAGTTGATCCCTAACGTCGCAGTGTCTACAGACACCAGATAATGTATCTTCATTTGAGGAAGTCTGGGCAGGCGCGATTTTTTCCATTTTTGTGCGTTTCGTAAGGTAAATGTGGAAATTATATTGTAGCATTGTCGATCTGTCGCACTCTACTGTGATTTACAATTTACGCTAAGTTTACATTTCAACATAATGTGACACCTAATCTAGTTAAGACAGCCTAATTTAGCTGTAACCCACATTAGTCGTAATTCTAGTAATAACCTACTTTAATTATATTATTTGCTTAAGCTATCATTCTAGTAATAACCTACTTTAATTGTATTAATTGCTTAAGATAGCATTAAATTATTTGTTATATAAGATACTGACCATACCTAATTTTGGTCAGAAGTAACTTAGAATATAAGCAAGAATTAATAAGCAAAGATATAAATAAAGATTTTAAAATAAATAACTAAATACAAGAACCTTTAATTTTGAGTGGTGTCACTACAATATGCACTCCAAGTTTTATAATTTCTGACTAACGAGAAAAACTTCGAAATATTTGCTAAGAAAAACAAGCCTTTTTTCTGACTAATCTCGACTATTTTCAATACGTGCAAAAACTTTTAATTTTTCTGTCAAATTTGTGGTCGTAATCTTTATTTTTTCAGGAGAGTATCAACAACAAACACCAGACGGACAGACATGGCTTCATCAATTCACAATTTCACGCTGATCAAAAATATATACACTATAGATATTGGTAGACTGCTTGATCTCTGCTTTGCCAATTTTCCCGAGATTTACGTAAATCGTTGTCCACCTTTTAGTTTACCTGAGGATCTTTATCATCCATCAATATGCATTTCCTTTCATCATATTAATGATGGTTTGTTGAAATGTCTTAATGTGCCAACTCAAACTTTTTTAAATAATTATTATGATTTTCATAAAATCAATATTGTATTACTAAAACATCGTCTTTCACATCTGACGCTTGATTTCTCAACCGGTAGTATTGAAAGCTTATTGCCATCGTTCTACAATACATTAAATCTAGCTATTGCTGCATCTGTTCCGATCAAGCATTGTCGACCTCGAAGCAGATGTCCCCCGTGGTTTAATAAGACAATTAAATATCATAAGAATAGAAAAAACTCTCTATTCAAAAAATATTCGAAAAGTGGCTCTGCGCTCGACTATGTCGCTTACTCGGTGGCGAGGCACAGATTTAACTCCCTCAACCATCATTATTACTGCAGATACCTTCAGTTCATTAAATCCTCTCTGTTTGCTAATCCTAAATTCTTCTTTAAATTTGTTAACTCTAAAAGAAAAATTTCAGGTGTTTTCCCTTCATGTTGGAAGAGTAGTTTCCTTATTCCTATCCACAAGAGTGGAAGTAGACAATTTGTTGAGAACTACAGAGGCATAGACAAGTTGAGTGTCTTGCCCAAGTTGTTCGAGCGTATTGTGGCTCAGCATTTGGCCTTTGCCATTAATTCGTATATTTCTCCGCACCAGCACGGCTTTCGGAAAGGGCGATCTACAGTCACCAACTTGTTAGAGTTTACCTGTCATGTTTTCAAGGCTTTTTCTAGTGGCTCTCGCACAGATGTTATTTACACTGATTTAAGCAAAGCATTTGATATGGTTAACCATAGACTACTTATCTTTAAACTCCAAGCCTCTGGTTTCCCACCCTACTTAGTGAAATCGATAAGCTCTTATCTGCACAATAGATCCTTCAGAGTTTTGTTTAACTCCATTAGCTCGGATGAATTCCCCGTTACGTCTGGCGTACCTCAAGGAAGTCACTTAGGTCCCATTTTATTTAGTTTATACATTAACGATCTCCCATCGGTGGTTAATTCCAGCCAGATCTTAATGTATGCTGATAATGTGAAACTGTTTTCTTCCTTCTCTGTTGAATCGCAATCACATCAGCTTCAAGGTGATTTGGATAATTTTGTTGCATGGTGCTCTTTGAATCTCCTGAAACTAAATCTGAGTAAATGTAAGAAGCTTTCATTCTCAAGAAGAAAGTCATTCATTACTCAGTATTTCATAGATTCGCATAAGTTGGAGGACGTCGATTCGATTACAGATTTAGGCGTTCTATTTGACCATAGGTTACGTTTTAACTTGCATATTGAGCTCTCGATTAGAAAAGCTAGGTCCGCGCTTGGTTTTATAAAAAGGTGGTTCAAAGAGCTTGATGATCCCTACATTACGAAAAGGCTGTACATGTGTTTGGTTAGACCCATATTCGAGTATGCCTCAGTTGTGTGGTCTCCTTCATATAGGTGCTACGTAGATTCAATTGAATCTGTTCAAAAGCAATTCTTGCTGTTTGCCTTTAGATATTTGGGTTGGGATCCGATTGCCTCTCTTCCTCCGTATGAAGGTAGGTTGCTTCTGTTATCTTTACCGTCTCTTGAGAAACGTAGATTTGTTCTTGGCGTTTCCTTTCTAATTAAAGTAATAAATGGTGCTATTGACTCGCCTTCATTACTTGGTGAAATAAGTTTTAATGTCCCTAGCCGCTTCTCTAGGCACTTTATCTTGGTTAAGCTTAATCAGTGTAAATTTAATTACGAGCTGTTCAATCCGCTCAGAGTCGTTTGCAAAAACCTAAATGACGTCTACCACTTATTCTCGTTATCGGACTCTTTAAAGTCCATTAAAGCAACATTGCTTAATACGCGCGATTTACTTATGTCGTATTTAAACTAGGTTTTATCCTTAAAAAGTCGTTACGTTTCGAAAGTGAATTATTGTCAATTTATTATCGGTTGCCAGTCTTATGCATGTTTGCGATGGTTTAGGAGTTCATTTGCAATTTGGTCCTGTACCGGTTGTAAATGTGCTCTTATGCTGATAGTGTACATGCTTTTTTTTCTTTTTCTTTTTTTTTCTTCTTATTTGTTTTATTATGCTTATACTCAATTTTATCGTTAATTAATATTAGTTTTGCATTAAGAGCCTATTGAACTCGACTGTTATTTGTTTAGTTGAGTTTCTAGTATAAGTGGAATAAAATAAATAAATAAATAAATAAGATCTCTAAAGTTTCTTTTTGGGTATTGCAAACATACATTGTTAAGAGATATTAATCTACCACATCGTGATAATTAATTTAGAATTAACGCACTTAGTTTTTTACATTCTACTCTCTAATTCCTTTTATGTGGTAGCCATATCAACACTATTGTTGCAAAAAATTAATCCACTATGTTGTGACGCCGACCATAATTAATTTAGAATTAGCACACTTAGTTTGTCATATCCTGATCTGCAAGCTTTTTATTTGGCACCCGTATCGATGGTATGTTTAAGGAAAACCTAATCCAGCAGGTCGTGGTGTCCACCATATTTATTTTACAATAAACACATTTTTAGCAGACAATATATCTTTATTTGGCGAATATGCTAAGTGATTTTAAACATTCTGCTTTGTTTAACTTATGATTGATAAGTGCAAAACCTTCAAAAAGTCAAAAAAAAGAAACTCAATCACTTGTATCTTGATGTGGGCGAAGTAAAAGAGGAAAATTTAGTTCTTCAGTATTTTATAATTTGTAAGTAATAAGCAAAAACCCTGTAATGAATTTAGAGATAGGGTTGAATTTTTAGCCCAGCTACATTTACAAAAAAAAAAAAAAATGAAATAACTGAAACGTATATCACTAACGGCATGTCGTTACGTAACTATCCTACCGTCCGTCGGTATTATCCTCTTGTCCGCTAGTCCGTTCCTATGCATTTGTCGGTTCTTTACGTCATTGTTTTTGGTTACATCCACATACACACACACACACACAATCACTTACTTACCTGATCTTTACGAGCCCATGCGTTCAACTTAGACAACGAATATGATCACATTGTTTGCGCGCAGAGAAAGATCTTCAAATCGTCCTACTGCCTCATATAGTACCATCTCATACTCCCATAGCCCAGTTGGCAAAACAGCACTGTATACTTGGCACCTGCACAATAGTTGCCCAGTCTGCAGATGATGATAGTGATGATGGGCTTCTAATCATTCCCTTCGCTTTCTCATTTTTTTTCCTTTTGTTGTTCGTATACTTACCGTTTTTATGTCACCAAAAAAAAAAAAAAAAACAAGTAGGTATGCCATTTTCTTGCCTTGTATTTTTACTCCTTCTTTTTTTCTATCTTAAGCTTAGTCTACTTAGTCTACAGCTACATACAAAGTACGTTTTTTTTTTTAGTTTTTATCTTTGCATATTATTATTATTTTATAGTGAGTTTTAACATTTTAACTTCTTTCTAATTTATTATATTTTTAAATATATCCATCGCGTTTTTAAGCCCCTTTTTGAAAACTAACAAATTTAACATATTTACTGTACCTTTGAAGGTTTCTTATCATATTTCTTAAAAGTCACCTTTTTTTCGTACTTCGTTTGAAAATTTTTTATGTTTTCAGTCACTGCATGAAAGATCGTCTTCTTTTTTTTTTCTTTATTTGTTGTTGCAAGGTAAGGTAAGATATGCTTTTTATTTTATGTCTATATTCACATGTCTAATTAGCGGATTTAATGCATAAATAAAACTTATGCACCACTTAATTTCAAATCAATAAATTTGTTATAAGTAGAAAGTTTTATACAAAATTAGCATTCTGTACATCTTCACTCCTTAACTTCATCGGGATTCTGTCCCCGGCTGCCCTGTCTTGATTTCTCTCGTCAGTCTTCTCCTTGTAACACAGAGAATGTCAATTGCATAAGCAGAGCCCACCCTTATGCTATACAGACTTTGGACTTTGTTCTCTTTTCATAATTCTCTCTTTAGATGATGCTACTATATGATAGAACAATTAGAAAAGAAATCTTGATTAAGGGATTTCCGTTATTATAGGTAACACTACTCTTTTTGTAAAGTGCAGAAAAAAAGTCAACCGAGCTATTGTCAATACCTACATTTCCACAAAATTTGTCGATATCTCCACTTTTTTTAGGTACACTGACGGGCAGACATAGCTTAATCATTTCAGAATTCCATGATAAGCCGAAGTATACGTACTTTATAGTGTCTCCAAGCAAAACGAGTATACTCCCATTTTTTAGTGGTGGCTATAAAAAGTAAAGAATATACATACATATATGCATATGCACATATATATATATATATAAATATTTTTGTTAATATGTAGCAGAAGACGACCGAAAGAAGCTCATGAAACTAATGATGGTGGCAAGCTGGCGATGAATACGTTGAGTACAATGATGGTGATGTTTGGTGAGCACAACGCTAACGGTGTTTGATCATTTTCTTGGGTGGTTTTATCGTCGAAAGATCAATATTTAGATGTAGCCTTGGTTTTTTCTCTTTACTCGTTTTTCGTTGAAAAATACGTGATAGGGAATTAGTAAGGTTATCAAAGAAAAGTAATTTTCGATTCGGTGAAACAGTTGGAAACTGTGTTGAACAAGAATAATGGTAGAAATATTGAGAATGTTGCTGCGATGCATTTATCGTATTTTCTATATGTCGCACATACATCCTTTCTTCAAATAACAGCAACTCTCTCCAACCGAGCAACGAAATTTTCATAGAATTGTTTTAGCCTGTTTTATTAAACGTACACTTTGATCGGATTTCTTGTAAAGAAGTACTTTTGGATTTAATTTTGACACTGTTTGTTTTAACGTTGCAGCTATTTAAATCATCTTAAACTGCAGTTAAGTTTCATTGTGCATTATTCACTTTTACTTGATGTGTAAGGTTTTAGATTGCTATTTTAGGCTCAAGTTTTTAACTTTTATTCTTTATCCAATTGTTAGTTTTCATGGCGCTTTCCTTACCGTTCTGTATTAGCGAACACTCTGAACAATTGCGCATTGCTTTTATAAGGCACTTCAACATAGTAGTTTTATATCTCTGCTTCTCATTTGCGTTTTCTTCTGCTTGTTGTGTTTTAATGTGTACGCTGTTTTTCCCCTACATTAAATTTCTCGTTTTACATTGCGCACAATATATTTCAAAGCGGCCATTAAATTAAATAAAACTCCATTTTGTTAATCAGGAATTTAGTGTAACTTTCTTATTGAATATATATGCCCATTTTACGTTTATTTACTTATTTTATTGAAGGCATCTCATCCCTATTTGTATTCCTTATTACTTAACTGATTTATCAGTTTTAAGATTCGCACATTGTATATATGAACAGAACCAAGGTTGCATTTGCGTTTCACGTTTTTCTCTGTCGAAAAACCTAAGATTTTTTTAGCGTCACTGGAAACGGTCTGAAAAAAAATTCCGCTAACATAAAATAACTCGTACGCAAAAAGGCTAAGCTAAATTGCTTCTCCACATCTTACAAATTAGGCAATACATACTTACCGAATCGCATTTTTTCTCAAATACCAGCAAATGTAAAAAAATTAAGTAAGAAAATCATTTTCGGTCGCTCACGAATCTTTTATACCCATCGCTATTACTAAGCAGAAAACGACAAAAAAGCGAGGAAAAAAGGAAATTGTGGTAGGCGTGGCTGATTTCGTCCATTTTGTGTGTAGAGAAATGTAAATGTGGCAAATTTTAGCCTTCTGTCTTTTATAATTCGCAAGTAATAAGCAAATAACCATAAATTTGACCAACTTTGTTCATTTTCAATACCAATTTGCATGCAAAAATTTTTAATGTTTCTACCAAATTTGATTTATCGATTTTTTGCACGGATGCTGCAAGACGCCGCATAGAATGTAAATAGAAATTTTTATCATTACATTTGCAAGCGAAAAACAAAATTTTTAAATCTACGTCACATTTGCAGCTGGTTGCCGCTTTTTTGTGGTCATGAGGATGTTTAGCGTAGACATTGCACAGACAGATATGCTTAAACCGGTTTAAAACTTCATGCTGACTAAGAGTATACACACCTTATGGGATCCATAAAGCTTCCTTCTGTATGCTACAAACGTTTTGGCAAAATGAGTGTATCCTCATCTTTCGGCGTTGGATATATAAACAAATCAAAATATTTATTCTTTTACCACAAGGGAAGAAGATTTTAAGGCCCTTCATAATCTTTGACTAAATTGTACAGGCACGAAAAAGTTTCCCTTTCCGTATAAGCATAAAAGTCAACTCAGCTGTGGTATTCAACGGCTTGAGAGAAGACATTGCTGCACAACAATAATTTCAAGAGTATTCGCGAATGAATGTTCATCTTTTACGGTCGCTTGTCTATAAGACAATTGAGTAATTCTATCTGCTTCTGCTTGCACTTCAATAATGTGAAGCTTTGTTTCGTTTATCCTGAACAATTTTTGACTTTTTTTTTTCTTTGTTTCTGTGTTTGTTTTCCCATACAACCGCGTTTTTTGCTGCATAATGACGGCCTTATCTCTGTTACTTCCATTATTTTTATTAATCTAAAGCCTAGTAAGTAGTATCTACGTGCAGCCATCGTCCTTGGCAAACAGATAGTTCGTTAACTCCATAATCCCAAAAAAAATTAATTTTCTAATATCTAACTTATGTTCCTTTTCGTAATATTCTGCTGATATCACTTGGTACCCAAAGCATTTTAATTTTATCGCCGCAAGTTGTAATGATTTTCCTTAACTTGTTGGTGGTCTTCCATTTCAAAGTCTAAAGATTCTTTATAGTTTTATATTAGGGATAGCCCTGGCTTCGGTTTTGAAAGATGACGCGCTTTCGTAAAATATCTGATTGAGAAAAATCTGCCCTGTAGCATCTACCACAGTACAAGCAGGTGGCAGACCAAAGGGATTTAGAGCCGTCCGCATATAAAAGATTCCAAACTATAGTCTCCAATAATCGGGTTTTTTCAGCAACTAGATTCTCGAAAACGTAATTTGTAGTGCCTTCTGTCTTGTACATAGACAGCGAAATGTGAAATTGATAGTCTTTCAAAACCCATGAACGGAAAATGTTTAAGGCAATGTTCTTTGCGACATACAAACATTGATAAATTGCGCACGGTGACTTACGAATTTTGTTAAAAATAGTAATCATTTTCACATCTTCACCGAGAAGGGTTTTTTTAGTTAAGAAGGTTGGGGACGATCTTAGCTTTTAATTTCTAAAGCCTATCTTCAAAAGCTGCGATATCTGTTTTAATTATGATACTTGTGAAGGGCGTCGTCGTGGACTTGGTCTTGGTGCTTGGTGGAACCATAGTCAATCTTGCTTAAAACAAGCATTTTGATAAGATAAGCAATAGTGTTAATTTGCGACTTGCGAATGACTTTTCCAAACAATGTATTGTATGAAATTCTTCCTCGTTAAAATGGAATTTTTTAACCGGAAACAATGTGTTTTCCAATGATATTTGTTGGAAATGTGAACCGGAGAACATTGAGCCTCTGCAATTTTTGTACTGGTAAATCACGAACATGCATGATGTCCTGCATCACAAATCTGTTTTCGACCAATTCGCATTTTTTTGGATTTTTTTATTGAAATTTTAGCGCTTGAAAAGTTTGTACTTCTGGAGAACTCTCATACAATAGATGCGAAGATATTAATTGACTACGTGATATTTTTGTTTTTAGTATACGTCGTCCACGTAGGGTCAATGTTCAATTTTTGGTATACGACAAGTAATTTTACCAATTTCATTGAAAGCGATCTGAGACACCCTGAACGAAACAGGAGATCCTTGTGGAACGTTAGTGCAAAATAACCAGAGAAGTGGTTGTAAACTGTTACTTTAAACAGCCGATGCGATATGAATGATGTAGTTGGATAATTTGGGTGCAGAATAACTTCACGAGTCTTAAAATAACATGAAGACCAACTGTAGTAAAAACACAATAAATTTAATGATAAATTGACGTTTATTAATTTTACTTTAATTCTGACTCTGTGACTCTGCGATTCTAACCCAACTAAACTGTAGTTAGTGTCTTATATAATAAATAATTATGCTAGCTTAAGCAAAATAATAGTTTTAAGCTAGGTTATTACTAAAGTTACATTTAATGTAGGCTATAGCTAAAGTAGGTTATTTATTTATTTATTTATATAGTCTACTTATATAAGAAACTCAACTAAAACAAATTGACCGTGGAGTTCAATTGACTCTGAGAGTTAAACTTAAATTAAACAATATTAAAACTTAGTATAAGTATAATAAAACAAATAAGAAGGAAAATAAAAGAAAAAAACAACAACCGGTACAGGAACAACATGCAAGTGAACTCCTAAGCCATCGCAAACATGCATAAGCTTGGCAACGGATAATAGTTAACAACAATTAATTTTCGACTCACAAGGACCATTTAAGGTTAAAAGTTAGTTAAAGAAGAGGGGCAATCGGATCCCAATCCAAATTCCTAAGGGCAAACAGCAAGAATTGCTTTTGAACAGATTCAACTGAATCTACATAGCATCTATATGAAGGAGACCAGACAACAGAGGCATTTTCGAGTATAGATCTAACCAAACACATGTGCAGCCTTTTCGTAATGTAAGGATCATCAAGCTCTTTGGACCACCATCAGTTTTTTGATGATGAAAGAATTACCGAATTATGCTTAGAGGTGTCAGACGGCAGTCTTGACACGAATACTGTATTTCTGGGGTGTACTGCTTTCAAGCAGACATCATCCGTACTAGGAACAATAGGATTCACAGGTAGAGAATTTTACATGGTAGTGCAGCTCGTGCGGCTAATCGAGCATGGTGACCAGCGGATGCATCCGAATAGCTAGTGTGAGAGGCGGATTTATTATTGTTATTAATATTCTTTGGAGCCAGAGTACCCTAAATGGTGTCACTAAGAAGACATACCCTGGCCACATCAGCATAGCTGACACCAGGAAAGCTTCCAGGCTTAGTTATAATATTTTTATTACAAACTGAGTTTACAATGGAGGAATCGCTAAAGCTTGTTGTAGGCAAGGATGGAACACTCGAAACCTCAACAGAATTTGCCAACGGCACATCCACAAGTTTTATCGTTGATCATGAGGACGAGGAGGAATGGTGGTGCTTTCGGTAGAGCGTTTGCAAAGTATTCGGCCTGTGCCGCATGACAAAAAAAAAGCAATTTGAAAAAAGAAAGGATTTTAACTTAGAATAGGAAAAAAACAAAGAAAAGGTTCAATCAAACCTGCAATAAGTTCGCACTGTGTAAGTCCGTTTGTGAGGTCTGTTGTCCATACTGTGCGCCGTCCTTTCGTCCTTTCTTAGTCCGTCGGTAGCTGTCCCCAGTCCCCCTACCTTCACTCGCCCGTCCACCCACTCTTACTCCGCTTCAGTAGTACGCCGCTTAACCACACATTTCTAGCCAAGCACTTACGATTTTAATTTTTATTCTTTTTGTGTTTTCGACGACTTAAATACCGTTTGAGAAAATATATAAAAATATTCAATTTGGAATGGTTCTATTTACACATGGATTTATGATCGGTTTGAAAATTTCTTTTTTTTCTTTTCCTTTCGGTTTTTTTTTTTTTTTTTGGATATACAAAGGTATATTCTTAATGCCTTCTTTACCCACGGTTTGTTGTTGTGACCCAATGTTGCTTCTACACTGAAGTTGACGATAGTTGTCCACGGATGTTGGCTCTTGTTTACAGCAAAGGGGCTTTGGTCTTTGTTGATTAATGGATGTTCCAAAAAGTTTTTGTTGTTGACCACGGGTTGATTTCGATGGAATAATCGTATTACGCAACGGATCGTAGGATGATATATTTCCAGCTGGTTGCAGTACATCAGTCTTACGTAGTTTATTTTTTTGATACTGAATGCATGCATTTACTCGTAGTTTTAATTCTTTCATTTGTTTATATTTGTCTTTGAACTGGCCCGATTGTAAGCCTGTTTATCAAACGCTATTGCAGCTACTTGCTGCCCCCCTATGCACTCTTATGAGGCAAATGTATGCAAGCAGTATCCTTCACTTGCTTTGCTCTCGTTTTATTTTAATTCTTTGTTTTGTTTTATATTTTATATAGTTTTGATAGAATTTATCTGTGGATGATTTGTTTTATCGAAAAAAATTACTTAAAGAGTTTGTATCCAATCCTGCTTGAACTAATGAAATTACCATGAAACGTACAAGTTCTAGTACTATGTTGCCACGAAACAATAAACACATAACTTCATATCTTTATGTGTATGTATATACTTTATTTTCAATTGAAAATTTCAATCAATGTACAATTTTATATTAATTTAAACCGCAGGAATTAATTATTTGTAAATTTTGAATGGTTGTTGTTAAGATTTTGCATTCCGTTTCTTTTCATTAAAAATTACTATTTTTCTGCTTAACCTTTGTATAATAAATTATTTACGAAATGAAAGCATTTTCGTTTTTCCTTTTTTTTTTCAATAACTTTTTTTTGTTTCTCTTTTTACGTTAACAAGTACACGTTTTTATAATAACATTAAGAAAATGCCTTATACTTTCTCTTACCGAGTTTCTAATTTTTTTCCATTTTAGAAATGCTGCTGCTTCACGCCTTTATTACGATATCATTGGTCAAAGCAGCCGGCAGAATCTCTACCCAATATTCGTACATGGACGTTACACCCTCCACGCCACAAACCACAAACGAAATAAAGTTTGTGAAGGGAGAAAAAACAAAAAACTTGTCACGTATTTACAAACGATCTCTTAAATTAACACGCAAACTTCACCCTATTAAAAACACAGTAAACAAAGAGAAAAACTGTAAATGCAAAAACAAGGAAAAAGCTTCTTGACGAGGGCATCAAATGCTAATCACAAACACCAAAATGATATCAATACAAAAAGTTCAATATATTTCAATTAATTTAAAGATTATTATAATTAATTAGGCTTGAAAATTGTATAAAGCTACGAAAAAGAAATTATAAAATTTTTACACGCAAAGTAAAAAATGCGACAATAGCGCATGCGCAGATTTGCCAAAATCCTCACAAGTGTGACGGGTAATTCTAACATACGATCTAATTCTCTATTTCTCTGTCTCCCGTTTCTTGGTTGAGATTGATTTTGCCGCCAATAAAACGTAACGTATTGTGAAATATACCTTTATACTTACATTTACAACCATTTTCCTGCTTCTAACAAATGTTTGATAAAAAAGTGGCATTCCACAGAGGACATATAACAATAAATGAAAGACATAATGGTACTAATACCAGTCTGAATGGTATTATAATTAATATAATTTTGTGAACTTAAGTTGGATATGTGATTATCAATATGATCTAGTATATCTCCGCTCCCTCTCACTCTCTCTCTTTCTGTTACTATCTCGTTCAATAATTGCTGACTTACTAAATTATTGCACTTTCGGTCAGTTTTCACGAATAAGTGCAAAGATTAAATTTGCAAGACTTGTTTTTACTTTGGTTTTTTTTGTTTGTGTTGCTGTCAAAATTGTTCTAACATTTCTTAGTGAAAAGTATTCGATGGTTTGATCAGCTTGACGATCTTTGAGAACCTTCCACAACCATTGGTAGCATCATCTGCTAGTAGGTGGTATAGTTCTACGAAAAGTGCTCACAGGTCCCCACGTTCAGATCCGTCAACTTTTCAATTGTAAAAGTAAAGTAGCTCAGAAGGACTTAATAAATGATCGAAGTAAAGAAAGACTTAATAACATATATGAGATGGAACGACTTTATCCATTAATGAACACAACTCAAACAGCATTGTCACAATTTGACATAATAGGCGACCAGGTATTGTAAACGCTGTATTCTCTTTCTGATGTTTGTGTAACTGTGCTTGCCAAAAGGTATAAAGATCAAGGTATAAATGATAAATTCATCCTTTGGTAATCTACTCAATATTGCATTCGTCCTTAACCGTAACGCTGTTCGCTTTTCGGGCGTTGGATAGTTGGATCCCTTCTGGCTTAATAACTAGTGTAGCAGGCGAAGACCAGATTCTTTGAGATTCCTCTATTACCCCTATACCGAGGAGTTTATTAAGTTCTGTAAACAGAAGTTTTCCTTCTGCAGGTGATATAGGTGCTTGATAAGTTTAGGCCGACCTGTGTCGATGGTATGAGAAATAGGGAAAGTCTTACCCAATACTTCAATATTGAAAGAGGAAATATCACCAACAACACCTCCCAGTTTTTTGGTTTATTTTTCGCTCAAATTATGGTCGGTGGTACTATAAGTTATTTCATTACACATTTCGCCAAAAGACATCCTTGACGAGTCCAAAGGTTGAAACAAAGTCGACTACTAAAATAAAAATTTTTTTGCAACGATGCAATTATCACAGAGGTAATAGGCATAGTTTACCCTTAAAAGTAACATCGATGGCTATGCAACCTACTGTAGCACGATTAATGCCGTCAGCTGCCTTCAAAGTTTTTTCCTGGAGAAAAATTTTGCTTAATTGAAGGCAAACCATAAAACAGATCCACCAGTATCAGTCAGACCTACTATATCTTGACTAAGCAACTAAACTGAAACAAATGGCCATATATCATTTCATAACACAGAAAGAGCAGTGAAAAAGCATAATCTTTTGTTATTTAAGACAAATTTCCAAAACCATCGTTATCGAGTGGTGGAACGTTTAGATTAAAGCGACGGACAAAGTTCCATTCAAAATTCTTCCTTAATTTTATTGTATTCAAGTAAACGGACATGGTAAGATTAGAGAATCGTATCAGGAAAGTTGTCGGATGCACTACGGGGAACATGATTGTCAATTTGAATTATCTCGAACTGACAACTCAATCGAATTTTCATTCAAAGAATCGTAGGAATAGTTTGGATTAAGACGTATTGAGCTAATACCGATGTGCCCATGGTGGCCTCAGATTACTTAGACACCTTCCACACAGGTTTTTTGAAGATTTACTACATTTAAGACAATTTGATTTCAAGATATTCATGTTTTTAAAATCATAACAGAGTATAAGCCTATCCGCTAGGCAGTCTTCGAAACGATGAACGGTTCAATTCCAACACGATATTACTTTGTAATCTTCAACGGTACAAACAACTATTTCTTCGTTTTCTACAATTTCTGAAACGGGGCAAAAATTGGGTTTTAGGTTTTAAACTTGTTCACTTCATGTCTCAATATGAACTCTCTCAAAACGATATAAAGGGGGTTTTGATAATAGGGGACCGGATCATTGAAATTAGAACCTTGCTTTCCTCGACACAGACTTTTTTTTCAAAATATCAGATACTGGATAGAGCATTTAACGTAAAATTAAGTACGTTTAATGGCAAGTAGTTGACGGCTGGAGACTAAGTCCCAGCTACGCAACCATAGTTCCAAAGCTATTTATGAATGAACCCGTCAATGCCAAATATTGCACCACGTCAAACATCCTTAAATAAATCTTAATCTCTATGTACGACGCAAAGAGGAGTAGGTAAACTGGAAAAAGAGGTGTTTACACAGTTCTCGAACTTACGGATCGAGACCCTATAGAAAAATAAGTAGGCGATGCTTTTTTTTTGAAGGAAGAAAAAAAAAGAATTTTTTGGGGAGTCAGTTTTTTTTTTGAGTGTGGCATTTACATGTCAATTTTTCGAAAAGAAAAAAAAAACTCGATTTTTTTTTTTTTTGGTGAAAAATAAAACGCCTCAGAGTTCAAACAAAAATTTGTTCAAAATTTCTCACATAGAAATGAAAAGTTTTTAAGAAATTTAGTAATATAGAAGAAAGTTGACAAAAGAAGAAAAAGAAAGCTGTGAAAAAAAGTGAATTATATTCAGAAAAAAACTGAATGGGAAAACAAACATCGTTGCCTCCCTCTGTGTAGTTCATCGCACTCGAAGAACCACATCACAGACTCCGACTTTATTCCACCTCATATTTGTCTGTTTATCATCTCCCAGTCTACAAAACTCAATTAGCAATATATGTTGGAGCGACAAAGATGTACCGTCTCTCTCGCGATACAGTTTGTTAAATGAATGATTCTGACTGTCTAAGGCTTAATTTTGATTTTACTCTTACTAGTCCTTTAATCTGTTTAATTATTTTATTTTCTTTTAAAATTATAAGAATGACTTTTTTAATACGTAACACGAATGTACATTCGACGACTCTTTAAAAAGGAGAGTTGAAGTATTGTTAATTAAATTAGTTATTTAATATTAAAATTTTAATTCATATATTTCTTTTTTGTCTTAAACACAAATGTCATTATTTTAATTATTCATATTGATTATTCCTTATATTAAAATGTTTATTAACTAAATCGCTTTGTTTGTTACTGGTAAGTAACTGGAAGTAAGTTTACACATTACACTACACTTCCATCTTACATCACATACATATTGTAAAAATTCTTTAGGGTAAATTTCTCTTTTCAACCTCCAATTTCGGCGAGAAATAAAAGTGACTTGCAATTCACAGTACAAATATGAATTGAACTTACTACACTTAAAGCAATTATGGAAAATTGCTAATTAAAGTGAAACATATATGGACAACGGATGTCAAAATGTGTAAAATGTGTGTTGATATTTTCTTTTCCTTCTACAATCGTACAATAGAATTGCAAAACGTTTAAATGAAGTCAATTGTTCCTGACAATTTGCCATACCTTCCACAAACCTGTCATAAACACACTATTAACTTCCAAAAACCTGTCATACACACAGTAATACCTTCCACAAACCTGTCATAAACACGCTAATACCTTTCAAAAACCTGTCATAAACACGTTAATACCTTCCACAAATCTGCCATAAACACACTAATACCTTGTAAATAATTTCTTTAAACAATTTTTAAAAACAAAATAATAAGATAAAAATATTAATAAAATTTGTAAATAATTTCTTTAAACAATTTTTACGATATTCGTTAGTCTGGCTCCTTCGATTTCGGTTTGGTTTTCAATGTCACATGAAATTTATATCAAATTTTAGTTGGTACATAAAGCATGGTATTATATTGTATATTTCCCGCTTTCATTGTATTTACTGTAGAAAATATTTCTCCCTATTATCGAAACGACTTCCTCCTATACGCATCCAAACACAAATATATGTAATATATGTAATATAGATTGTGTGAAACATACATTTGTTATAACTTGTTTCATATAAGGCAGCTTTTCCATTATTAATATTTAGCCAGAGTTTTTATCCATTTCTTAACATCACAATTTAAGCATTTCACGATTAATGGGAGTGTTACTTCGTGGCATATTTTTAAAAGACATAATTTTTTTTTATTTTGTATTTTTGTACATAAACGCGTAGTTTACTGGAGCTTATATAAAAAGTTTTTCTTTCATAAGAAAGAACTTCTTATTTGCGACTTAAACCTTAGTGTAAACTTGTCAATAGTGAAATAATCTTCTCATTTCAATCGGATTGTCCATTAAACGAAGAAAATAACCATCGGAAATGTCCGCACATAGATTGTCGTGCTAGCATGGAAGCCTTAAGTTTGTCATTGAATTAACGCAAGCTTGTTTGTTTCTACGCCTTCCAACACAAAACCTTAATGTCTGCAAAGTTAAGAAATTTATTATCAACTCGTTTTTTCAATAAATCAATGGCCTTAACATGGTTAGTGACATTGCATCCAATGCGGCATTCTTCAAACTGGTCCGAAGATATTGAAATATTTCAATCTTCAGGTTGCTTTCGATGACAGTTGCGAACATTGCAAAGAAATCTGGACAGTTTTTACATTTCTCACCTGAATAAAAATCCTAAATTATCTTTTGAGGTTTGTCACGGCCATAGCTCGTTGTACGGTAGAGCGTTTGTACACATTCATTCGGCTTGCTGTGCCGTCAGAGAAAGAAAATATATAAATATAAAAAGAAAAGGAATGAAAAAGATGGGGACTTTCAATGAGTTGTCCTGTGTAAGTCCGTCCGATGTCCGTCGGTATCCGTCCCCAGTCCCGATACCTTTTCTCATGCACTCACCCTCTCTATACTGCTCCTCAGCGACATCCACTGACTGCTTATTTAAGCGTGATTCTTTACTTTCTAGTAAAAGCAAATATTAACATAAAAAGAAATTTTAAAGATCCTATTCTTTTTTTAAATTGTTTCTCTTTTTTCTTTTTTTTTATTATAAGGTAAACAAATTTAAAAAAAAGAAAAATATAAAATAAAATGAGAAAAATTGAAGTTAAAATCGCATTATAGCTGCCAATCCTGCTAATTACGTATTGATATAACAATTATTTAGAAACCATTGTTTTTATTTCGGGTTTTTTTTTTCAAGTCTACATTTTATATAAATATTTTTGGCCTTTTTTTTTCTTCAAATGCATACTTTCAGTAATTACAACATTCAGGATGGATGAGGCTTGCCTGTAGCTGTTGATTCTGCTTGAAGCTCTCCCTCTTTACTTTGATTGTCCTTTTTTTGGGATTTCTGCTGTGTTCTTTCACAAATACTGTTTCTATGTTTTTAATGTAGTTTTGTTGGCTTTTAATAAAGTTTCCGTTTAGATAAATTTTTAAATATACAATAAATCTGCAATTGTTGTTTTTCTGATTTTTGTTCCAAGTTTTTACAATAGTATGGGCTTTATTATTCGTTTACAATTGCCATAGACGTAACCACTCTCTACATGTATGCCTGTATGTGAATCTATTAGTGTTTTATTTTGGTTCAATAAAATACAAATTACATAGTTTTGATTTGTTAATATATTCTCTTTATAGTTTTGTTTGGTAATTGATATGCTTCTTTAACAATATTCTCCCTTACTTTTTCTTAATGTCTTCTTTTTTGTATTTGCCGTTGGCAATTTATTTTGTTATACAGTGTAAAGGTAATTACTGTTGGTGTTTGACGGGAAGTATTTAGGTGGTATTTATGGTGTGACAGTATTCACTCTTACCGTTTTAGAGAAAAAATTGTTAATGTGTTGATAGACTTTAACAATTTTCTGTTATGAAAGAGAATTTTAATAGAGTTAACGGTAGTTTTTAAATAAATTCCTATGTCTTTAATTTACATTTACATATAGTTTCTAATTATATTTGGTTTATAAGTTTTAGTTTTAAAATTTTTACAGTTTTATTTTCATAGTCTTAATTAGGTTTGGTTTATAATATTTCTACGTTTTCTTAAATAAATTTAGTTTACATCTATTGTAATGTATCTCTTAATTACAGTTTTTGGCTTATCTTTAATTTGTATTGTGACATTGGGTTCTTTGATATCTATTACTTCAAAGGTTCCTCCATAGGTTTTATCTAATCTTTTCCTGTGTGTTTCTTTAATACGATTTGTTCTCCTGTGTTTATATCGATTGGATTCGTAATGTTCTTTTGATAGTATGTTCCTGCTACTTTTGTTTTTTCTAAAAATCTTTTAGCTTTTTCTAAAGAGTATTTTAATTTTGTTTTTAGCTCATTTATGTAGTTTTCTAGGTTGTATGTAGGATTTGAATGTAATATTTTTTCGTTGGGCATGTATGGCGATTTTCCATATATCAGTTCAAAAGGTGTATATTCTACGTGGGGGGTAGTGTTATATGCGAAAGTGTAGTATGGTATCCATTTATCCCAATCATTGTTTGTTGTAAAGGCTAAAAAGTATTCGTTAGGAACTCTGTGATTTCTTTCAACAGCACCTAAGGTTTCGTGGTGGTAGAGGGTTGAGAACTTTTGCTCGATATTTAGTAACAGACAAATTTCATTTATTACTTCATTGTTGAACTGTTAAAAGTTTGGCAATTGATTTTGCGCTTTTATCTACAATAGGATGTGCGATTTTATACATTGTTAATACGCATTGGATTGTTAATATATATCGGAAATTATATGAAGGTTTCATTGGTCCTACTGTGTCTATACTTAGTGTTTCAAAAGATGTGGACGGTGTATCTGTTATTGTGAGAGGTTCTTTTGTATGTTTGGTTTGTTTGCTTGTTTGGCAAATGTGGCATTGTTTTGTATAATTTTTTATCATCTTGAACATATTGCGCCAGATGTATTTTTGGCTTAATTTTTGGAATGTTTTTCTTACTCCGAAATGTCCTGAGCGTGGGCAAGTGTGGTATTCTACTATTAATTTGCACTTTTCTTCATCATCATATATTCTTTCTCTTTCTTTGTATAATAGCATATTATTTATTTTAATATTGTTGAATTTTTCTTTTAGTATCTCTTTGGATATGCATTTAAATATATCATCATGTAGACTTAATGCATAGTCTAAGAAATTTAACTTGTTTATGTCAATTTTTCCAAGAGCGCATCGAAATGGTCTGGATATTCATTGCATTTCACACGTGTGCAGTTTAATTCTTTCGCATTTTCAATTATCATATCTTTTATACCGCTTTCGAATTGGAATTCTAATTTTCTTGTGTTCTTAATGTCATTTGTTGACGTGCATTCCTACATATTTAGTTGTTCATTGAGTGTGTTTTCTTTTGCAGATTTGCTTGTGGTAATGACCAACGTCTTTTTTCTTGGTATTCTTCTTGGTATTCTTCTCTGGATATTGGAATCTTCTCTTTTAATATCTCAGAATTTATATTTATCCTTGATAAGGCGTCAGCATTAGTGTTGCTCGAACCTTTTTTATAAATTATGTTGAAATCGTAGTACGATAATTCTATTCTTATTCTGGTTAATTTTGAGGTGGGGTTGTTGTGAGAGAATAGTGCTACTAATGGTCTGTGATCAGTTATCACTGTAAATTTTTTGCCGAATAAGTAGGGTCTGAAATGCGTTATTCCAAAGTGGATTGCGAGTAATTCTTTTTCTATAATTGGTTTGTTTTTTTCGTGTTTTTTTAGGTATTTGCTTGCGTATGCGATGGGTAAGTCTTGACCTGTTTCTCCTTGTGATAATACTGCTCCTAAGGCGTAATATGATGCATCAGTTGTTAAAATGAAGGGTTTATCGAAATTTGGATATTGTAATATGGGTGGGGATATTAGTTTATTTTTGAGTTCTAGGAATGCCTGATTACATTGGTTTGTCCAGTTGAAGTCTTTTCCTTTTTTGAGGAGATCGTTTAGTGGTTGTGCTATGTTAGCAAAGTCTTTTATGAATTTCCTGTAATAGTTACAAAATGCTATAAATCTTCTTACTTCGTCTGTATTTTTGGGTTGGGGGTAGCTTTTTATTGTTTCGTATTTAGCGGGATCTGGTTTTATGCCTTCGGGTGTTATTAGGTGTCCTAAATAGGTTACTTCTGGTTGTAGAAAGTTGCATTTGGATGGATTTAGTTTTAGGTTGTATTTGTCGTTCTAGTACTTTTGTTAAATTTCTGTTGTGGTGTTCGAAACTACATCCGTGTATTATTATGTCGTCTACGTATAAAAATGCTTCGGTGTCTAGTCCTGATAAAGCTATAGTTAACATTCTTTGGAAACTGTTGGACGAAATTTTTAATCCAAATGGAAGTCTCGTGTATTGATAATGTCCGTTCGGTGTTGAAAAGGCGGTTAAAGATCGCGAGTTTTTGTTAAGTTTTATTTGATGAAATGAGTTTGTCATGTCCAGAGTGGAGAAATATTTTGCTCGTCCTAGTCTATCTAAGATGTCTTCTAATCTTGTAAGGGGGAATTTGTCGTTTACTACTTTTTCGTTTAATTTTCTGTAGTCAACTACTAGTCGCCATTTTTTTATGTCTGTCTGATTTTTTTTGGGTACTAGTAAGAGTGGTGAGTTGTAGGGGCTGATTGAGCGTTCTATAATGTTTTGTTGTAATAGTTCTTTTACCTGATTATGTATAGTGTCTGTTTGTGTTTGGGGTAGTTTGTAGTTTTTTATGTATACTGGTGTGTTGTCGTTTGTTTCTATATTTTGTGTATAAAAATTGTTTGCTGTGAGTGGTTCATTTTCTAGGTGGAATACTGTTTGAAATTTTTTGAAAATTTTTATGAGCTTTTGTTTTTGAGAGTTGTTGACGGTGTCTAATTTTATGGATTGTAATATTTTTTGGAATCGTTGTTTATCATATTGAGTGTGTATTGTATAATTTGGTAGGTATGGAGCGGTTCGGTGTTGATATGTAGGTGTTGTATTGTGATTTCTTTATCTAGTGTATTTTATTTGTGTTTTTGTCCGTTTTTTGGTATTATAGAATTGGCTAAAAATATTCCTTTTTCTATTTCTCTATTTAATACTAAAGCATCATTGTCTATTTTGATATCTATGGGGACTATGATTTCGCATCTTGGGGGAAGAAATATGTTGTTTTTATTAAGTATTTCATCGCATATGGGGAGCTGAATTTGGTCGTCGTGTGTATTAACTGTAAGAGAGAAATTTTCATAATTTATATTGCAAGCATACTTGTGCAGGAAATCTCTTCCTACGATTCCATCGGTTTTTATCGGCAAGTTCTGGTCTACTAGATGTATTTTATGTTGAGTGATTTCGTTTTCTAGATTTATATTCAAATGTGTGGTTCCCAATGTTTCTATACGTTCGTTGGTTTTTCCTGTTAGATTAATACATTCTGCGTTGTTTAGTGGGTAAGCTTCCAAAAGGTGTGCTTTGCAGAGGTTGATGTCTGCTCCTGTGTCTAGTAGAAATGATAGTTCTGTTTTTGTTGCATTTTTAATATCTAGTCATATGTAATTTTATAGTTTTGAGAGGGAGAAGATATGGGAGTTGGTTTGTTTTGTGTATTCGGTGGATGCTTGGTTTAAGTGTTTTGTCCCGAATTCAGGGGCATCGTCAAGGAATCCGGGTGAAATCCGTTTCCCTGGTCTTCTATTGCGTGTATGCGGTTGTTTTGGTTGTTGTTTCTTTGAAATCTGGTATTATTTTGATTTCGATAGTTGAAATTCCTATTGTTGTTATTGTTTCTATTAAAATTGTTGTTATTGTAATTGGTATTGGAATTATTATTATTAGTTCTGTTAGAATTGTTGTTATTATTATAATTCCTGTTTTGGTAATTATATCCTTGGTTGTTTCTATTGGGATTGTTGTTATGATATTGATTTCTGTTGTTGTTAGTGTATGAGTTTCTGTTGTTGGTGTAGCGATTGTGTGAATTTTTCTTTTGGTAATTTATTCTCATTACCTGTCAGTTTATTTGAGTCGCACTCTCGTATTGTAGCGCAATATTAATTGCTTCTGAAAAGGTTTTTGGTTGGGCCGCAAAGATAGTGGGTTTAATATAGTCATCGAGACCGTTTTTGAATATGGTTAAGGCTTATGTATCGTTGATACTAGTAATGACGGATTTTTGTTCGTTAGTGGGGTTGGGGCCTAGTTCTTTGATTTGGAGATTATTAAGATCTGCTATTATGTTCAAAATTTTGTCTTTGAAACCTGTGCTAGTGCCTTTCTGTGTTGTTTGGTTTAATAGTGAGTGCAGTTGTGGTATTGGTTGATTTGATTTAAATTTATTTTCAAGTGTAGTTTTTAATTATTGTAGTGTTGTTGGGAAATCATTTGCAAGGGCGGTTTGGACGTTTGAGGATAGTACACAGTAAAAGGCAGATTCTATTAGTTGTGGTTTGGCTTCTTTTGTCAGTTTTCTGTGCATTATTTCAACAACTTTTATGAAGCAGTTGATATCTTTACAATTGCCAGTGAAAGTGGGTACGGATTTGAAATTTTCTTTTGTGTATATAGTTGTGTGTTTTGATAATACTTTTGATAATTTTTCAATCTAAAAAAATTTTTTTTTGATTTTATTTTATGGTTGTTGTTGTTTGCTGTTCTTCTTTTCCTGGAGACGTCTTTCGAGTTTATCGATCTCTCTCCAATAGTGGGAGGAGATATGGCAGGATTTGAACGGTGAACAGATGTATCCCTATTCTGCTCGGCTTCAGAACGCCATGTCTTTCCGTCTCAAAGATTTGCAAATGAATCTCGGCATGAGACGGTCCCTAAAACTTTAACCTTGGGCGGATCGAACGCCTTTTATTTTGCGTTTTAAACGCTAAGTTGAATTGTTAATTACAATTGAGTTCTTTATTAAACAGGTGCACTATTTATACTTAATTTCTATACTAAATTATGCTTACCTTAACAAAAATGATAATTGTTTAATTGCGGCAACTCAGCATTGCATTACAAAATGCAATACGATGCCAGGTGAAGTGCGACAAAATTTTTGTTTTTCTCTTTTTTTTTAGCTACAGGATTATGCAAATTCAAATAAATGTGTCGCACTTCAAAGTGGATGCATACGACGGTATGCGATCACACTACAACAAAATTTCACTTTTGTGCGTGGAATATTACTAATTGAAAAACTTGCGCCATTAGATATAAGAGTAGTAATAATAATCGACTATAGATTTTGAGCAATAATGTCCAAAATCTTTGTATTGATATTTCAAAAATTATTTAAATGGTTAATTTGCCTTTTTGGTTTTTTTTAGTTTTTTTTTTTTGCGTATCATTTTGAATCAGTTCATCTTCAAATTTTTGCTCCTTTCTCTAACACACACTATTTCCTTCTCCCCGGTTTTCTCAAGCCATAAAGCTTTTTACGCAAAGCACACCATAAAAGTACCATTCTCTCTCAGCAAAATACGCCTTTCTCTTCTCTCCGCTTGATCTTTTCTCTATCCAGCGCATTAACGACAAACCGCTATTTTTGCAATAACGCGATTTTGGCTAACGGCCGTTATTACGACGTTTACTGCAAAACCAGACCGACTGATACTCTACCCTAAATTTTTTCACGGATGTTACAGCTCGGACCCATCGCTGTCGCTAGCGATATGGAATTTGTACATCAAATAGTACGCGGACCGACCAACTGTAAATATACTGACAACTACGGACAAACATTTGGCTTCGACCCATGCCCTGAGATTAAGAGTCTCATGCACTACTGACTGAGGTGGCTGCGCGGTGCCTGTGCTTCGAAGGTATGTATTCAAGAGATCCCAAATGGGGAAAATATCTTTGGCGTGGTGTACCCCCAGCATCCTTCGTTACCCGCTGGTGGCCGAAGTGAGTCTAGCTGATGTCAGAAAACTTGCAAATCGTGATTAAGTTTCTTAATTTGTTCATTCCGTAAGTCGAGCGACTCTTTGAGTTGTTGATTTCGTCTACGATAGTGTTGATTTTCATTTAAAATACTTTGCAACAAGCTTAGAAAGCTTCCGCGATCTATGGGACCTGAATCTCTTAACGCTTCCGTGGCCAAGTCCCAAGGTGTTAGACTAATGCTGCCATCAGGTTCGCCATCATTACCAATTCCATCATTCGAATTCACTGTTTATCATTGCCGAGTAGCCGTTTGATAATAGATTTGCTGAAATTTGGTTTGTGTA
>NW_023998459.1:2743008-2778861 GCF_014805625.2 Glossina fuscipes | reverse complement strand
AGGGTGAAAATAGGATTTATTTCGTTGAGCTGTTGTAGTTACCATGGCACCTGTGCTTAAATTAAGGCCTGTAGTACTGTTGCTGGCAGGCTGTGTAGTTGAAGGCGATAGTTTCTGATTTCGTACGTTATGGCGATGCTGATGTGCTGCTGCTGATGCGGATGATGACTCGGTGTCAAGTATTCATATTGCTGCTGTTTCTGTGATTGATGAACATGTTGGTTTGCTGTTGCGGTAGTTGCAGGTGGATGAGGCATTGGAGATATTCGTATATTGCTTTGACTACTTAAATTTTTGTTGACGCGTGTACGTCCCGCAAATTCGTTGTGATTATTACGATTAGCATTGTAGCCAACAGCTGCCGCAGAAGGCAATAACGAATCGTGGTGATTTACTGCTGCTTTTATCGTTTGAGCGCTGTTGAGTTCAGGCCGTGGCTGTTGTTGCAGATGATTGGGCAACGGTTAGGTTGATGAGGGGATTTCATTACATCCGCCAAACTCTTCAGGTGTATTGCGTGGGATTGTTTTCTTGATATTATCTAGGAAACTATGCGGTGTATGGGTCAGTTGATGTGCTGATTTTAGGTAATTCTCGGAGATATCGTCCTCTAGGCCTATAGCATCCAAAACCGGGCAACTATTTAGGGGAGTTAATGGTGCCTGCTTCGGCGGCAACTGACAAGCCAAAATTACTCTAGACATCTATGCCGAAGTAGAACTTCTGTCGTATATCTGGTACAATTAAGAACTCCATGTTCTTAACTTCCCCTTCCCACTCGACTGGCAAGGTAATGAACCATGATACAGATGTCTTACTCCCTTTCGTGGTCCTGACGTGCTGATTACGCAGCTTCACAATTCGATGTTTACGACTTTCAAGAAAATCTTTTGCTCCTGCTCCGCAACTACTGACGCTGGCTCCTATGTCTAACAGAGCGGTTATGTCGACTTTGTCGACCTTAGTTTGAGCGAACACCCTGTTGTCGTTCTCCAGGGTGAGGATCGCTGCCATATCGTTTCGCTGAAACCTCTTATAGGTCCTTCTCCCCTGACGAAGGCTAAGGATCTTTCTGTATTTTCTGGTAAGCGCTTGTCTGCTTCTAATTTCGGCGCTAAACATTTTACAGCGTTTCTCCTAATAGTCTACGATTCGCAGCGCTAAGCTTCTTCGCGGGGTGATGTGTTGTTCAGTACGTATTTGTTCCCATCCCCCTCTCTTCGTAAAATCGTTGCTGTCGTTGATACGTGTGATGTCTCGTCTGGCAGAGGTTCCCGACTTGCCTTGCCAGTCTGGTTTTTTTCCGATGGTGGGAGGGCACAATAGCGCTTGTTTTTGTCGCAAACAAAACAGATCATGTTGTGGAATGGGCATTTGCATCGACCTTTTCCAATTGCTTCTGCGGGATTTTTAAGAAAAAATCCCCTGGTATACCACAGACGTAGCATAAAGTTAGGTAAAAAGGTGGTTGGCAAAAGGAGGCGCTCGGAGCCGTGTTCACAGCGACTAAGGGTAATTGGCTGGAAATGTGGTGTTCTGGTGTCGCGATTGGCGTCGCTCCTCATGACGTTTGCTCGTGGTGCAGGTGTTAGCCCACCTACCATCGTTTTTATGAGCACTGCCGCCCTTACGCTGTCGGGCATTACCTTTTGCACGCCGAGGCTCGAAGGTTTCAACCGCCTTGCTGCGAGTACCGCTGTCCCCTTCTAGACTAAACCCATTGACTTGTCTTGCTCTGGCTCTATTTTCTCTGAGCAGCTTTTTCGCCCTTTTACACGCGACCTTGAGTTCTCCGACGGTTTCTACTTTGACGGCGAAAGTGGCTAGGCTGGGTTTGACGTTGGATTTTGTGATCTTGATTAGCTCCTGTTCGAGAACTTTTCTCCTCAGACGGAAGGTCAAGTCATATATCTCAGTATAGTACTCTTCAAAACTTTCTGACTGCTGCTGCTTGCGTTCCATGACTTCTCTTGTCAGTTCATAGTGCGAGTCAGCTGCCTTAACTTAGTTCAGGTGCTCCGCTTTCAAGGCAAAATAGTCGAAAGTGGTGTCTCCCTCGCGGTCTTCAAGCAGTTGCCCTTACCATTTAATCACTTGCCCCGCCACTAGACAGTGGAACTCGGCGAATAGCCCTGTGCAACTTATCTGCTGCTGCTACTTGAGACGCTCTATAAAAATTCCCTTTAAACTTTATAAATAATTTTAAAAAACTAGGTACATGTCAAATGATCTATGCTTCAAGATTAATCCTTTTTATTATTGCACAGATTATAACTAAAGTGGCAATTACACTTTCGTAAATTTTGTATATTCTTTTTTTTTTTTGTCTTTTACTGGTAGAAAGCATGTTTCTCAAGTTTACAAAGCATTTAAAAAATGTTTATATATATATAAGTACAAGGTTGACTGCATTTGTTTTATTTGTTTATTGAATATCATCATCTTTTTTATCGTTTTGTTAAAAATATTTCTATAATCCGTTTCATTTTTATGAGCAATTTTCTACAATTCCATTCTTCTCGTTGTTTCAATATATTGCTCTAAATATTTCGTTTCGACGATTTAGTATCCACAAAAGAAGATTGCAGCGACTATAGCACTCATAATTATGATGATATAAAGGATCACTTTAAATTAGAGATGATTTCATATGTATAAAATATGTTGCGAGGCATAACAGCAAAGCTTTTGATCGCGCTTTCTAAATACAAGCACATGTTCACAATTGTTTTAAACGCATCTTCCTTGATCATTTTTATTTTCAGTAATAGCAAAAAGGTTTCCTGTTTTTTATTTATTTTAAATCTAGTCTAATCATTTAATGAGTATACGTTTTAATTTTTTTAGCATGCTACTTTTTGTTTCGCCCTAAATTCTTCTTAGTCTTGCAGTAATGCACTACGCTTTCGATCTCGTATTAAGCAATGTTGCTTTAATGGGCTTTAAAGAGTCCGATAACGAGAATAAGTGGTAGACGTCATTTAGGTTTTTGCAAACGACTCTGAGCGGATTGAACAGCTCGTAATTAAATTTACGCTGATTAAGCTTAACCAAGATAAAGTGCCTAGAGAAGCGGCTAGGGACATTAAAACTTATTTCACCAAGTAATGAAGGCTAGTCAATAGCACCATTTATTACTTTAATTAGAAAGGAAACGCCAAGAACAAATCTACGTTTCTCAAGAGACGGTAAAGATAACAGAAGCAACCTACCTTCATACGGAGGAAGAGAGGCAATTGGATCCCAACCCAAATATCTAAGGGCAAACAGCAAGAATTGCTTTTGAACAGATTCAATTGAATCTACGTAGCACCTATATGAAGGAGACCACACAACTGAGGCATACTCGAGTATGGGTCTAACCAAACACATGTATAGCCTTTTCGTAATGTAGGGATCATCAAACTCTTTGGACCACCTTTTTATAAAACCAAGCGCGGACCTAGCTTTTCTAATCGAGAGCTCAATATGCAAGTTAAAACGTAACCTATGGTCAAATAGAACGCCTAAATCTGTAATCGAATCGACGTCCTCCAACTTATGCGAATCTATGAAATACTGAGTAATGAATGACTTTCTTCTTGAGAGTGAAAGCTTCTTACATTTACTCAGATTTAGTTTCAGGAGATTCAAAGAGCACCATGCAACAAAATTATCCAAATCACCTTGAAGCTGATGTGATTGCGATTCAACAGAGAAGGAAGAAAACAGTTTCACATCATCAGCATACATTAAGATCCGGCTGGAATTAACCACCGATGGGAGATCGTTAATGTATAAACTAAATAAAATGGGACCTAAGTGACTTCCTTGAGGTACGCCAGACGTAACGGGGAATTCATCCGAGCTAATGGAGTTAAACAAAACTCTGAAGGATCTATTGTGCAGATAAGAGCTTATCCATTTCACTAAGTAGGGTGGGAAACCAGAGGCTTGGAGTTTAAAGATAAGTAGTCTATGGTTAACCATATCAAATGGTTTGCTTAAATCAGTGTAAATAACATCTGTGCGAGAGCCGCTAGAAAAAGCCTTGAAAACATGACAGGTAAACTCTAACAAGTTGGTGACTGTAGATCGCCCTTTACGAAAGCCGTGCTGGTGCGGAGAAATATACGAATTAATGGCAAAGGCCAAATGCTGAGCCACAATACGCTCGAACAACTTGGGCAAGACACTCAACTTGGCTATGCCTCTGTAGTTCTCAACAAATTGTCTACTTCCACTCTTGTGGATAGGAATAAGGAAACTACTCTTCCAACATGAAGGGAAAACACCTAAATACAAGGACATGTTAAAAATCTTTGAGATCACACCACATAACTCGACAGCGCAAGATTTAAGTACACATGATGGAATTCCATCAGGTCCAGGCGAACAACTGTATTTTAGAGAACTTAACCCTTTGAAAACATCATCTTCCGAAATAACCAAGTTAGGTATTGAAACCGAGTTAGTTATAGGATATGGGTAGTTTGCTGATAAATCGAAATTAGCAATCGAAAAGTTTCGTCGGAAATACTCAGAAAATAGATTTGAGATTTCAAAATCATCCGAGGAATCGGAGCCATTAAAAGAAACATGAGAGGGATATGTGGAAATTTTTCTTTTAGAGTTAACAAATTTAAAGAAGAATTTAGGATTAGCAAACAGAGAGGATTTAATGAACTGAAGGTATGTGCAGTAATAATGATGGTTGAGGGAGTTAAATCTATGCCTCGCCTCCGACTAAGCGACATAGTCGAGCGCAGAGCCACTTTTCTCTTCTAAAAGTGGAAGTAGATAACTTGTTGAGAACTGCAGAGGTATAGCCAAGTTGAGTGTCTTGCCTAAGCTGTTTGAGCGAAAGGTGACTCAGCATTTGGCCCTTGTCATTAATTCTTATATTTACGGCCACCAATTTGTCAGAGTTCACTTGTCATGTTTTCAAAGCTTTTTCTAGTAGCTTTCGCACAGACATAATATACACTAATTTAAGCAAAGTGTTTGATTTGGCTAACCATAACTTACTTACCTTTATACTCCAAGCCTCTGGCTATCCTCTCTATTTATTGAAATGGATAAGCTCTTATCTGCACAATAGATCCTTCCAGGTTTTGTTTGACTTCATCACCTCGGATGAATTTCCCGTTATATCTGGCGTACCTCGAGGCAGCCACTTAGGTTCCATTTTATTTAGTTTGTACATTAATGATCTCCCAACGGTGATTAATTCCAGTCAGATCTTAATTATCCTGATGACGTGAAACTGTTTTCTTCCTTCAAAGTGACTTCAATAATTTTGTTGCATGAAGCTCCTTAAATTTTCTGAAATTAAATCTAAATGAATTTAAGAAGCTTTCTTTCTTAAAAAGAAAATCAGTCACTGCTCAGTATTTCATTAATTTGGAGGATTCGTTCATTGCTC
Source organism: Glossina fuscipes (assembly GCF_014805625.2). Lineage (NCBI taxonomy): Eukaryota > Metazoa > Arthropoda > Insecta > Diptera > Glossinidae > Glossina > Glossina fuscipes. Next base: position 2,773,457 of record NW_023998459.1, on the reverse strand, counting down.
TTGGCATTCTATTTGACCATAGGTTACGTTTTAACTTGCATATTGAGCTCTCGTTAAGCGAAGCTAGGTCCGCACTTGATTTTATAATGAAGTGGTTCAAAGAGCTTGATGATCCTTACATTACGAAAAGGCTGTACATGTGTTTGGTTAGATCTATACTCGAGTATGCCTCTCTTGTGTGGTCTCCTTCATATAGGTGCTAATTAGATTCAATTGAATCCGTTCAAAAGCAATTCTTCCTGTTTGCCCCTAGGAATTTGGATTGGGATCCGATTGCCCCTCTTCCACCCGGGTAGGTTGCTTCTGTTATCTTTACCGTCACTGGAGGAACGTAGATTTGTTCTTGGCGTTTCCTTCGTAATCAAAGTAATAAATGACGCTATTGACTCGCCCGCATTACTTTGTGGGATAAGTTTTAATGTTCCTTTAATTCCCGTTCCCGTAATTACGAACTGTTTAACCCGCTCAGAGTATCACTTATTCTCATTAAAGGACTCTTTAAAGTCCATTAAAGCAATATTGCTTAATACGCGCGGTTTATCTATGTCGTGCTTGAACTAACTTTTAACTTAAAAAAGTCATTATGAGTCGAAAATAAAATTTTTGTTAACTATTATCGGTTATTTGGCTTATGCATTTTTGCGATGTGTACGTGTTTTTTTTTTTAATTTGCGTAGCTTTAGTTTCCAAGTTTTTCCTTTTTTATGCTATCACGGACGTAATCGCCGGGATAATCCAAGAAGCATCCAAAAAAAAACGTACTTGTTGTATTATCGAATTACCATGTTAAAGCAACTTTTTGTTATATTATTCATTTTTATTTTCACTCATTTGCACATGAAAATCAATTAAAACAAACGAACAGTTGAATTCAATTGGCTCTTAGAAGTAAATCTTATACTAATTAATATTAAAAACTAAACTATAGAAGGAGAAAAAAGAAAAGAAAAATGAAAAACGTATATACACAACTATCACAGAGGTATACTACACAACTAATACAGAATCAAATAGCAAGTGAGCTCCTAAGTCATCGCAAACGAAAAAGTTTAGCGACTGATACACTAAAGAACGCTAATGAATTTTCGTATCATAATGAGATATTAAGGTTAAAATACGACATAGGTAAATCGCATTAAATCGTATTAAGCAGAATTATTTTCATAGACTTCATAGAATTCGATGTTGAAATTAAGTGGAAGACATCATTTAGCTTTCTGAAAACAACTCTAAACTGTTTAGGCAACTCAAAATTATATTTACATTGACTGTGCTTATTGGAAATAAAGTGCATAGAGAAGCGGTTAGGAACATTAAAGCTTATCTCTCCAAGTAATGTGATAATGCCTTTAATTAACTTAAATAAAAAGAAACGCGAAGAGTAAAACTACGTTTCTCAAGTGGCAGTAAGGATAATAGAAGCAATTTATTTTCATAAGAAGGCAAAGAGACATGCGGGTCCAACCGAAATTCCTAAGGACAAACAGCAAGAATAGCTTTTGAACTGGTTCAATTGAATTTACATAACTTCTATAGGAAGGTTACTAGACAACCGAGGCATACTCAAGTATTGGCCTAGTTAAGCACATGCATAGCTTTTTGGTAATGCAAGGTTCCCCTCAATTCTTTACACCACCTCTTAATGAAACTAAGCGCGGACCTAGCTTCACTTAGAGAGAGATCAATGTGAAAATTAAAACGTAGTCTTCGGTCGAATAGAACCCCCAAATCGATGAATCAATGTTTTCCAATTTGTGTGAGTCATTGAAATACTTGGCACTGAATGAGTTCAGAAAGAAAACTCCTTGCATATTTTTAGATTTAGCTTCATCAAATTTGAGGCGTACTATGTAGGCAAATTATTTAAGTCAAGACAAATATAAGCTTTAATAGTAAAACTTAGCCCCTGAATGACAATTCGCTCCACCAATTTAGGTAAAGCACTCACAATGCCTCTATAGTCCTCTACGTGATGCCTATTTTTACGTTTGTGAATTGAAGCAAAAAAGCTGCTCTTCCAACAAAAAGGGAAAATACCTTAAAAATCATTAAAATAACATCACATAGCTCTATATAGCTTGTTTTAAGTATACGTGATGAAATTCCATCAATCCCAGAGGCGCAACTATATTTTCAAATAATATAAAAGGTCGTTTTTTAAAAGGTTCAAGTTAGGAATCGAAACGAACTTAATTATCTTACGCAGACAGTTACCAGTTACATCGGACTTAGCAGTTGCAATATTTCATCGGAAATATTCAACAAGGAGACGTTTCAATATCATCAGAGGGCTCAGACCTTTTTAAAGAAACATGTGAGGGATATATGGAGATTTTACTTTTGGCGTTTACAAACTTAAAAAAATACTTAGAATATAAAAGTAGGGAGGATTTTGTCAACTGAAGATGTCTGCAATAATATCTGTGGTTGAGGAAATCAAATCTATGTTTTGATGCAGATTAGTCGAAATGATCGTAAGCAGAACTACTTTTCATAAATTTTTTGAAGAATTTTTTAATAAATTTTGTCCTGCTTTTCTAATAAACCGTAGCAGGCACCTGCGTCAAGGTCAAGATTGCTTGATCGGATGGAGAAATAGCTAGATCTAGCACGTTATATATAAGGTGGCAATTTACAACTATCTCCGGGAAATTGGCAAAGAAATAACGTAGCTGTCTGCCATTACAATCAGGAGTACAGTTGTATGGCAGTACAGTAGGATCAAATAATTCATTGAAAAAACCAATAGTTCTATAAATTAATGAAGTGGGGATCATATAGCCAGAATTATCACTATAACACCAAGTGACTTGTGGCAAATTGAAGGCCAATAACGCTTAGACTATTACAATGGGTTTACACTTTTCGGCTACTTCAGTATGTTTCTTATAAACAGAGATGCCCAAATTTGGGGAGTATGGGAACAAGTTATATATAACTATTTATTGACAATTTTTGCCGTCGGGAGGAGTAGGAAGTTCAATCGAATATGATGGGACTGCACTAAGACACCGCTGCCAGTGCTATCGAGTTGATCCTTTCTGAAATGTTCGAAAGAATTGTGGAAAAGTTTCGACGAATGTGAATCAGGCTTTAACCAAGTTCCAGTGAAGATTAAGCAGCAAAATTCCGTGCTCACTGAATTTAGGAAAGTAGAGTGAACTTTTGAATTTAGGTCCCCAACATTTTGGTAAATGAAAGTTACTGGGCCTGAAGAAACATTCACTTTTTTGAGGTTGGAAGAGCGATCGAATTAGTATTTTGGAGACGATCGCGAGCAATTCCTTTATTAAACATCCAACTCTCCACAGCGGTTTTTTTAGCAATATTTCGATATATTAAGGCGTAACTATTACTTTGCAAAACGAGAGGACTCTAGTCTGAAAATGTCGAATATTACCTCTCTGCGGGGTACTGACGACAAGCAGACGTCATCCCTACTAGAAACAATAGGATTTGCAGGTGCATAGTTTTGAGATGGCGAGAATATAAAGGGAGTGACCACACCTGCACGTGCAGCTTGTGCGACTTGCCAGCACACACCCTCGAACAGCTGCAAGGAGAGACGGAATTGTTATTGTTATTAATATATTTCGGGGATGAACACAGAGTAGGCTAAATGGCACTACTGTGAGGAGACACCCTTGCCACTTCAGCACAACGAGAACGAGGAGGGCTTCCCAACTTACTTGGAACTTTTTTATCAATTGCAGTTCAATTAACTAGAAAATGTTCAGAACTCAATTTTTTTTACTAGCCAGTTGCTCCTTGTTCACGTCTCGTCTAGGAATGTATTATTTTACAAAATGCATTTTTTTTTTTTTTTTCTCATTAATTTAAGAAATATATAATTGCTTTCTCGTAAAGCCAAACAATGTATGAATAAAAAGAATTTAAAAAAAAAATTTTTTTATAAGAAAAACTTGGAAGTTTTCAAGACAATACAATTTGTCCACTTGATTTTTTACAGTCTCTAGCGTGAAAGATAAGTAGCCTTTTGCTTTTAAGATCTTTATGTTCCTAACCGTGCGACCTGTTTCTAGTTTTTTAGTTTTTGGCAACTTTGGGTGAGATTTTTTCTAAACACGGTTTGCCCAATGTGGGGAACAACGGGACATCAACGCAAGTTATAAGTCGTAGCACTTCGTAGCAATTCTGGTATATAAGGAACCTAAAATCAATAAAGAAAACCAATTCAATTTGAGAGTTCCAAGCCTAGTTTACCTTGGCATTTTAGTAATTTAATCAAAAATAAATAAATTGAATTCTTTAATATAGACAAAAACATTTTTTGCCAAATTTACTTTGGCCGCTAAAAGGAATGATAGACTTGGCAGAAATAGCCGAGCAGCCAGGAAATTGTACACTGGCATTAGACTTATAAGAAATCCTCTGTTACTCAGGACACACGACCTTACACACGTAAGAGCATGTGTGATTTACCACTAGTCAACGTAGCTCGTCCCCGCAGAACATAATATAGTGAAAAAGGTACTGGCATAAATAGCATTCGCCAAGGCGCTTTTTCATCCCAGTGCCGTTCAAATGTTTTAACATCAGCTCTGATGGCTACTAGAACAAAGCTATTTTCTCCATCGCTCGCTTTAGCTCTCGGGGTAAACACCGCAACATTACATGAAGAACGTAAACACAGATAGCTTAAACTGAACCCTATTGTCAGTTGTAATGCATTGGGCCACTTCAAAAATACGAAACATTCTTCTTCCAGCTATGTTTCGAACGTTAAGGTTGAAAAGTATATGAAGAGGCGGGGCTATGTTTGGTATTCTTATCGGCATTCCCATTTCAAAGCACCATGCTGCCAAGAGATTTCTCCATACATGTTTTTGTCAGGGAAATTATAATAAAGTTCTTCAAGAGTCATGTGGTACTCATCTATATATGCTGCATCGTCTTTGTAAGATTTGTTTAGCACTCACGCATTAAACTCGAAAACAAAGTTAGAACAAAAGTATTTCAATCAAATTTATTTATTTCACGTCAGTGTACCATACTTATCATATTTCACAAATTTCTTAAAATTTTGCTTGGTTTAGAGGTATTTTTTCTTCATTACCGTTCGCCTTTTAATTTTTTATTTATTAAGCAAATGTTATTGTAACAATAAAGTAGTTCAAGTGTGAAATCATATTATTGTTTGCTTTTTATTGATAAAAAATTATGTATTGAAACTTTTTTTATACCACTAAAAACAAAGACGTCTTCATTTTTTATCCAAAGACTTCTGTACCGTGTTAGTGCATGTGAAGTACTGCCCCTGCCTTCTTATTTTTCTGAGTTTGTCACGATCTGCCTCTCAATATGTCTATGTTTGTTAATGGCGTCGTTATGTTATATCAATGGATTTTAGATTTTTCTCTTTGTACAATTCCTCTTCTTTATTTGAACTCTTATAACTGAAGTTTTATAAAAAGAAAAACATATAAGCGGAATTCCGCTACCTCATGGTTTATTGCTCTTGTGTGAAGAACGATGGCAAAAGCAGACCGACAGGAACCCCCTACATCTATATACGTGGACGTTACAAGCTTCTTAATTGGTTCGAGAAAGTGAAATTTTGCAAGACGATCAAGAACAAGTATAACACTTATATGATTAATGGACGACCTAGAATGGGGATCTAATAAATCGAGATATAATTTTTAGAAAGGAACACAGAAATCGTTGATCTGACCTATGAGAGGCGTTCGAATTTGAGTCAATTGTTTTGGTAATTTTGTTAATCAACGATCCTGTTGTCAGTCTGTACTCTTGTCTTGTCTGCTAGTCTTATCTGTCTGTTGGTCCGTTAAGCCACCGTCCAAGGTTACACTCACTCAGACACACATGCAGTCGCAGGCTTAATTGTTACATTCCCCTTTTTTTTGTTGCAACTAAACTAAATTAAGAACTCACACCCCTTTCCTTTGATCGGCGAGAAGTGCTCCAGGTCTTCGTCTCAAACTAGAAATTATATGTATGTTTACGTGTATGTCTTTGAAATTTTTGTATTATACATAACTAGTTTTCTTTAAATGTGTATACATATATGCACACATGTTGAAATTAACAGTTCGTTCTCAAAACATGCTATGTTAAACCGGTCTTGTTGTTTTTTTGTTAATTTTATTATGACTTATTAGTTATTATATATTTATTACAGTAGTAATTGCTATTAAAAACAAATATATACAAATATATGTATGTAGGTGCAGTTTCAATCAATTTCGATTCAAGTTTTTAACAATTTGTTTTTAACTTTTTGAAATCTAAGTTCCAAACAGCTTTTAACATAACATTTCTTTCAATTATCTAGTTGTGTCTTTTCTTTCCTTTTCTTTTTCTGATCGATTTGATTTGTTAATTAATCGTTCTCCACATTTAGCGTGAGCGTATTACTTGTTCAAATTTTATTTGTTATTGTAATTATTTTTAATTACTTGCACGTTCATACTGGCATAACGTGTTAGATGTCCTTTAGTTTTTAATTATTTTACATGCCCACTAAATCGACAATACAGCACGAAGTCTTCACATTGACTTTCACACGACAACTTTCCGAATGGCTTAGTCTGTTTCTTTCTTGTTAATTTTTTTCGCAGTCATCGGTATTAACTCAAAAAGAAAGAGCATTTCATTTTCAAGTACAAAACCCACACTTATGCTTTAGAAACGGACTTGGGGCTTTGTTCTGTTTTCATAACTTCTCTCTTTGAATTGTACAATTATATGAGCGTAGAATTATGAACTGAGACACTGAGACAAGAACGGTAAAACGCAATGGTTAGTGAAGCTCAAGTTGCGCAATGTTTTCTTTTTGTGTATTATTTATGAAAAACCGAAAATTAAAAGTTGTTTTGCATTTTTATAATTTAATAATTCTGATCTTATACCACCTTCTTATACCACTGAAAAATCAATTCTGTCGTATCCACACCTTGACGATTTTGTTTTTCTTCTATTCTAAATCATAACAATACTAAAGTTTGACAGTTCTGACCGGTTAGTATTTCTCCTTAAACAGAAATGTCCTCCGAACTGGCTTCACGAAAATGGGCACTTGTATTTTTGTATAGATTTTATTCTCATTGCGTTATTCATTTTTTTCTAAGTTTTTAATTGTTTTCAAATTTGTGAGTTTAATTAACGAAACCGTTAATTTTTAAATATATGAGTTTAGTTATCAATTTTGGTCAATAAAAACTTTTAGGCCTCGAGCATGGCAATAGTAAAAACAATAAAACATTCACAATTGTTGCGCATAATTTTATCATTTACTACCAATTTATCAATAAATAAATACCTTTTATATTTACCTGTCACCGATGGTGAGTTTTTATAACACTTTTGAATTTTTATGGATAATTGCTTTTGGCTTTCTTCAGATTTTTTCGACTTTTTCAGTGCTCGAATGCTTCATGCTTACTCTCTCCATTTTAAACGAATATGCTCAAATTTTTTTATGCGATATTTTTTGAAATGCTTAGAAAGAAGCAATCATTTCAAATATATTCGCTGTTACAAAATTGATAAGTATTTATGTTCCTTTTTCCTAGTCGAATTTTTTCAAAATGTAATGCCATTAAAACCAAGGTACCACTAAAATTGTTTTCTTAATAAAAAAGGAATTTCAAAGCAGTTCCAGAACGGCGATCAAAAGACGACGTTCACTTCGTTTTATATTGCAATTCAAATTTTTCTTGTTTTTCTATGGGCCCCTCTTCTTATTATTCCTTCAAGTCATCGCCTAATTATCATATCAATCTTCTCAGTATGAGTGTAAGCCTTGTGGTGCTACAACAGCGGCATATAATTCAACATTCTATCACAGAAAATTGGTGACAGCAATGAACGTCAAATTGTGTGTTGGCTGTGTAATGAAAATTATTAATTTATATGTCTTAGCTACTCCACCGGAATATGCGACTATATAAATGATAACAAAAAATGCTAATGGTGCTTGTAACATTTGTTGAAAATGTAACCCTGTAGCAGATAGCTGACTTTCACGACTCCTAATGGTGGTCTAAAGAAAAATTCGCGCGCCTGAACCAAAAGAGAATAATTACGGAGATTAAAAATGGTAACCGGTGCACTAAGTATGGAATGAATTTTAATGGTCAGTGCCAGTAAATTTATCTGACTTTATTCTGGTGCGTCAAAATGAGTGGACATTTGACGAGATTTTCTGTTAAATTAATTGAGGTTAACAACTTTACGAACAATTGGTTAAATTTGTATGTCTAATTAAAACGTGAGAAATTAGTGCAAAACAATGTAAAGGTAACACAAAATAAAGAAAATTCAATTTTAAACTATAAACCAACCTTTGCTCAAAACAACGAAACAATTTTAAACGCCGCGGTGTAGGCGTAAGGTAACAAAACTTTTATTAAATTTCCTCTTTCATCCCACACTTTTAAATTAGACTCAGTCGATTCGATTTGTTTAATTAATTTGACTCTTACCTGTCTCTCATTCTCAAATGTCAAATAAGTTCCCACCCAATAATTAATAAGCATAATCAAAATAATTTCTTTAATCACACACTTTACTTTTTAAGAAATAATCAAAAACATAGGCCGTTTATTTAACTTACGCCAAACGTAAAAGGGTAAAAACACTAAAAAAATGTTGCCCGGAAAAAATCTCTAAGGGGAACATTGAAACAAGGCAAGGCTCAAGCGGTAAGCAACACCCAAATAAGAATTCGCTGAACCCAGTGAACGCCTTACAAACGCAAGATCCTACACATACGTTACGCATCTCAAAGACGAAGTAAAATCACAGGTTGAGGAATTATCCGATCAAGGTATTATAAATGTGGTCACAATCGCTGACCGATAACCCATTCCGCAAATAAACGAAGTCCTTGCATAAAACAAATACTTTTCAGTTTTAGACTTAAAGAGTGGAGATAAGGACGTAGAAACAATAAAATGTTCAATCAATAACGGAAAATATGAATTTACACGGCTTCCATTTGGATTAAAAATGCGTGCTCGATGTACCAAAAAGCCGTTGATGCGATTCTGCGTGAAATCTGGCATATTTATATTGATGACATAATTATGTTCGGCAAGGGTGAATTCCTAAAATCGGAAGTTGAATTCCTAGGCTTTCTGCTATCCACTGAAAGAAAATGGAATAATCCTTGAAACTAAAAGCAATAAACAACATTTTAAAGATCTGAGATCTTTTCTTGGCGCGGCCGGCTTCTATAGTCGCTTTATAAATGATTATATTAAGTTGGCGAAACCTTTAACAGCACTTTTGAGAGGGGCAGAAGGACGAAGGTCCAAGGCTAGTTCAGGAAAGATGACTGCGAATTTAGACGAAAATGCTTTAGAAGCTGCAATTTTCAAACATATACGTGTAGGGGGTTTCCATCGATCTGCTTTGTCCTTGCTCTTCACAAAAAGAGTAGCGTTATTCATAATAACCGGATTCAGCTAATTAAGATGTCTTTTTATAACTCTCTCTAAATAGTGCTAGTATGTGAGCAGAAAATAAAGTCTGAAGTCCGTCCGTGTAGCATAAGGGTATGTTTTGGTAATCAAATTAGCTTCAGGATAAGAAAGAAAAAGGATATCAACGAGAGTGGTCGAAGTGTTCAAGATTAAGCTAGGATTCAAAAAATAATTATCAATAATTAAAGTAAATTTTATAATATTAACTTGTTAATAAATTTGTATAAGTTAGTTGACTGAATGTGCTGCGAATAAAATGAATGTACGTGCATTTTTTTTAAATTTTAAACATCAGAAAGAAAGAATAGAAGAAAAGGTCGTGAAGAGTTGACATTAAGACTCAACCCCAAGGGAAAACATACTGTTATGAAAATCGCTTTTGTCTTTCACAACAGGAGTATTTATTTACAATTATATTTCTTAACGGTAAAATTATTCACAAATTAAATTGGCCATATTCCCAGCTCAAATGTTTTTGCCCGACTAACTCTACTTTTCACAAATATTCTATTTATATACAATTTTACAAGCATCTTTTCTGGTGCTGTTTAGGCCCCTACTCTGTGGGGATTGTCTAACTCGCCAGGGGGCGTAGTACGCTTAAAGTGGCTTGGGCCACCGTGGGGTTAAGCCTTTCAGGCAGGAACCCACGTTAAACCCTTGCCACAAATTCTACACCTAAATTTATGGTTTTATTTCTAATCCCAGACTGATTTTCCTCTAATCGTTTTCATCGGCCTGCACCTGCTGTCTGCTCTTCCGCTAATCGTTTTCATCAGCCTCCAGTTGCATGAGGCGCCTGCAAATGCTTGTTTGGTTTTTCCTTCTTTAGGGAATTTTTTATGGCGAAAATTACTTAGCTGACATTAACTGAATTTGGGATTTTCGTAACAATACTATTGGAAACTAAAACTTAAGCTTAAATAGAAACGTATCACTAAAACTGGAAGCCAGCACTCAAATTCAACTAAACAAACGCGTTGCCAAAAATAATAATTAAAACTTAGTCCTACTAAGAATATATAATTAAAAATTTCTTATGTTGATACTTAAACCTTAAAAAAACGCATTACAACTAAACTCATTTTGTTTCTAAAAACTGGGATATACACATAAGAAGAAAAACCTGCAAATTTTGGTATCAATAAAATAGCTTAATCCCAAAGAAAACATATGAAAGAGTTTATAAAGTGCAATGAATCACAAGATAGCGATTAAAAGCAATACGAGACGGCATTCTGAAGGGAAAGCTGTGAAATAGAGGACCACAGCAAGTAGGGAATAAATCGGATTAGCTCTAAGAAGAGTAAAAAAAAGAAAAGAAAAAAATGACGAACTAACGGACAACAAAATAGTACTAACGACCTATGAGAGTATTAGATAAGACACGCCGTTAGTTATTTATCATTTGTATCTATTTAAATTTTTTCTTATTTTTTTGTGAGTGTAACTGGGTTAGCCAGGCAGCACAAATAAAACCGTATCTCTACATACCATCACAAAGCGTTAAACAAAATAAAGAGAACCCTGGCATCTCAGGACGTGATTCTATCGCACCCCGATTTTAAAAGAGAGTTCCGACTTACAAAGGATGCGGTAAATTACTTAATAGCAGTATTATTGAAACAGGGGATTGGACTGATCGCATTCTTATCGAGAACGTTGAATACAGCCTAACCGCCACCCGTTCGCACACGATGTGATTAATGGAAATTCCAACAGGAAGGTCAGACGGTGGAAGACAATACCGCAGGAATACAAATATAAATTATTATATAAGCCTGGCAACTAACGTCGTAGCACATGCGTTATCTAGATCGTCCCGACAGATGCCATACAACACAGAAATCAGAGCTTAGAAAGAGAATCTTATCCAACACACGGACGTTCGAATCAATACGTTCAAAAACGGATTAATAATAGAATAAAATGAAACTCAATCATACGAGTTTCAAACCAAATTTCCAGCCTATCAGAGCCATATCATAATGGAACCGAGCTTCACCACGGAAAGATTACAGGAAATTTTCAAAAAATAGCTGAAGCCACCAATCACGAACCGCGTAAAAATACCTGATGAAGCACTGAGGAAAGTGCAAGCAGTATAACTTTCACTAGCTTTCACAAATATAAGGTACTCTACACACGGAATATGGTGGTCAACATTTGTAACGAGTCCGACGAAGAAGGAGAAATTAAAAACGAACACAACGGAGCCCATAGAAATGCTAGTGAAAACAAAGCCTAGCTCCAAGAAAAATTTTGTTTCCTTCAAATGAATGCGAAGATAAACTAATACAGGTAGACATCTACATATCGGAAATCATTTAATCGATAAGGTAACCAAATACGCTCAGACGAAAATACTTAAGTCAAGAGCCACGGGAGACATCAAAAAACCGTTAACGCAAATCCTATTGAATTGCGGAATACCAAAGCTAGTTGTAATAGACAACGAGAAATTTTTTAGTTCCGAGGGCATAACATTTGTGTTGGAAAACCAATTCAATTATTCCGTATCCCATTATACAACAGGTCTGTCGATGGGCACATTAACAGATTCAATGCTATCTTTAAGAAGTTATGAGATGTACTAAGGCGGAAGGAGCACAACGAGATTTGTCAGAGCTCTTGGCTAAGGAAGATAGGAAGCCACTTAATGTACTCATTTTTATTTCCTATGGTAACTCCTAAAAAGGACAAAAAATGAGGATTCAAATGGTCTAGGATCTCAAGAACCGACAACTACTCGACTACTCGACATAATCAGGCAAGAAAGAAGTGTGGAAATGACCAAATAGGAGGTAGGATTTTCGTCGGACAAAATAAGAAACTAGGGTCACAATTCTCCAAGGACTATGAAAAAGGTATAGTCAAGAAAAACAGGCAAACTACTATGTATTGACGCTTTCTTTTCAGTATAACGCTAATAACCTCCAATTCAGACGAGATTAAAATGCTGGACTATACAAACTCACAGATAGTAGCGATTGATATGGGCTTCGCCAAGATAAAGTCGGATAAGATGAAATTAAAACGCGTTATTGACTTAGAGAAATAGTGATTAGAATTTAATATATTCGGAAACTCTCCTGTTAAGGAGATTTATGCAGGACTCTTAATGAGTATAGCCTAGCTATTCGGCTTCGGGACGCCAAATCTTAATGCCAAGAAGCAGCTAGAAGCGTCACTAACTAGCGATTGAAACGCTGCATTTAACTCGGTGATAAAGACCAATTCTCTTATTTAAACTTATTAATTTCTACTTAAGTTTATGAACAAAACTGATATGGTGGTCAGCATAGTTATGAATGGGGCGCTTGGCGTCAAATTGCATTTTTATGCACTTGTTTGTAATTAGGTTAATTCAGATATGTAACTTTAATTGTGTCACTTTTTATTGTCCTTTGTTTTACTATTTTTGTTTATGTTTCAAATTTTGACACTCTTTAAATGGACGAATAATAAAAAACTACACCAGCTCGCCGAAAATGATGGGTCGACAATAAAATTTGCGGTATAGAATTTTTATAAAGTCATGTGTTTGTAAGTGTAAGTGTTGTACGAAGATTCACCTCGCAAGTCAGAATAAAAAAATGGTAAGATATAAGACGAATAAAAAATTTTAATACGCAAATTATAAATTATATAGTTAATTTTATTAACTAATAAATTTAAAATGTTATAATTAATTAATGAAAAAATATTTGGAAAAAGACGAAAGTTAATTAATTAATTCTAACAGCTGCTAGATATTTATAATTAATAATACGTTATGAATTTAAGCATTCACATAGTGTACTAAATTAGGTCACGATTATAAAATGTTTTTTTGTATGTAACTTCAAATTCAAATATTTAAACAAAATGTTTTTTTGTAAGCTTGTCAACGTAGGGTAAAATTAAATTAATGCGCATGAATGAGCGTTTTCGACATATTTAACAGAAAAAGGATTAAACATACTTTAAACAAGGAAAAATGTAAATAAATAAATTAAACCGTATATCTGTAACGTTTTCTAGTTTCTATCCAAAGATTTTCTTCTAGTTATTGCTTTTCTATTGTTTCTCCTGCTTATTGCAGATTTCTCTATCGTATGCCCATAAACTGAAATCGTCTCGTTATTCTATTCCACGTTATAATCGACTCATCACATTTAGTACCCAGCAATTACTAGAAGGTTCTCCTTCAACGGGAGCTAGTAGCATCTGAAGCAATTTCAGACAATCGTTTAGATACGCGATAGTTGTTTAAAAAAAAACTCGCTTTTTTGTTTTACATACAATATAAACAATAACAGTAGCAGCCAGATTAGTAACAACATCTTCAACAACTATAAAGACAACAATAGTGTCTATTGCCTTGGCTTCAGTAAGCGCATTATAAAGCACTAGTAAGCCGAAAAATCTAATTGTAATTCCTTTCAGAAAACCAATATTTATATCACGTTTTCCATCAGATACAGAATAATATAAATCACTACATCAAATCTAAATTGGTTCGGGATTAAGTTTGTTGTGCTGGAAAGGTTGTATAGAATTGTAATGGATTCTAATATTCCACCACTATGATTTTCGCATTTTCCTTTTCAAATTCGTTTATTTAATACCCATATCGTTGGTATTATTAAGAAAAAATTGATTCATCATCACGGTGTCATTCGTTTTAGAATTAATCAATTTTAAGGCAGATAATATATCTTCATTTGAGAAATGTACAACATAGTTTTAAACATTCCGTCTTATTTGCGGTATAATAAATAAGTATTAAACCCCAATAAAGAGGAAAAAATTAAATTTAATCACCTAACTTTGTGTGGGCAACGAGCAAAAATCCACAATCGTTTGCTAAAAAAATTGGAGCTGCGTTTAGTTTACGCTTCACTTTGGGCTTCTGCTAGCCTTACCCAATACCAACTGGCGTGCAACAACTTTTAATGTTTCTACAAAATGTGAAGCCCATTTCTTCGTTTTTGCGAGTAGGAGAGTGCCAACAACAAACCCCGCACAGACATACCTGTCCCCGCACAATTGGACAGACATGGCCTAATCAATTCCGAATTTCACGCCGATCAAGAATAATCCCCAACACTTCCTTTGCGTCGGAGCACCATACCGCTTCCGTCGTTATAAAATGATCGCCAAACATCTGGTGTCCTTGGTAGAATCTGCATGAATCGGCATCAGTATCGAACATATCTTAGTTTTTTAGATGGTACCTGGGGGAATTATGATCCGCGTAGAAGCCCGTGGCTAAATGTAGATCGCTTGTTTTCAGTAGTTTATGTGCCCTACCGGAAGACGATTCTATTTACATTGCTTCGAATGCTAATCCGATCTTTCCCGCGTCCATTGCGATGCTAGCCTTTCTTGGTAGGCCACAGAAAGCTTTAGGATTTGTCATGGTCCCTCTTTGCTGCCTTGTTGGCTAGACAGTCGACATTTTTTTTGCTTTCAACACCGGAATGACCTGGCATTCATATTAAGTTTGCAACATTCTGCCTGCCTAGCTCATCGAATGTTTGAAGGCACTCCACCACAAGTCTGATGTTATCACTCGTCGATTTTCCGATATGCAACAGTCTAAGTGCGTTCAGCCATGCCTCTTTTTCTACAGCAATAGAAAGAGATATTATGCCCAACATCGTCTCTAGGGCATTCAAGGAGTGCGATTTCATCGGTCATGCCAACACAAGCGAGATGTTGGGATTTGTTAATGCCGTCGTCGCCTTTTCTCGCTTTACCTTAGGCCATGATAATATAGCTTTTAGATTTCTTGACACTCGTAATGTCTACTGTAATCTGTTACCCGTGGATATCCAATTTAAGCCAGACCTTGATGATACGCCTGGTTGTGTGCAAAGAAACCGTTCTGAGAATTTATATGTACCATTCATTAACTGTACTATGTAATCTATTAATCATTTCTGGATAGTTTCCATTAAAGTGGTAAAAACCATTTATTATTCCGCTTTTCAAGAATAGTCGTAAAATGGATATTTGTAATTACCGGGGCATTCCTATGCTCTGTATTCGCAAACTATTTGAAAAAACGATAGCAGATACCTTGTCATCACAAGTTATACTAATTATCCCGGGCTGTTAGTACAAATTTATTATAAAACGATCAACAACTTCTAAGTTACTCGAACTATTTACGTTAATTAAAGAAGCTTTCAACGAGCGGAAACAAACAGATGTAATATTCAGCAGGGCTTTTCATGAGATCAATCACTGTATACTTCTAAACAAATTGGAGGAAATTTGCTTTAATAATTATTTTGTAAAATGCTCTTATCTAATCCGACACGTAATGTATCCCCTAAAGGAGCCATAGTACACTCCGGAATTCCCCGAGGTAGTCATCCCGTTTTTTTTTTGTTTTTTTTTTTTTTGTTTACGAATAATGCACCAAGCGTCAGAAAATACTTTCTGATTTCAACACACGCTGATGATGTACAGGTCGAGGAATAGTCTAGCCCATATTTATCTTCAGGAAAACCAATACAATTTTTACAAATGGTGCGCTACTAATTTAATGTTACATGGATATTAACAAATGTACGCACATAGTCTTTCATCTGCCCAAAGCGTTCAATACAATATACAAAATCAATAAGATACAAATTGTTAAGCTAGCTTCAATTACTGATCTCGTAGTCCTGTTTGATGAACAGCTTACTTTCGCGACACAAACAAAAATTAACGTCAAAAAGCACATTGGGTTTTAGCGCTGGGTCAGAAAGTCTCGCACATCTTTACGCTATTCGGTTGCAATATATACGTCGCTTCGGAGACCGATGCTAGAATATTGCTCGATTATGTTAGATCTGCAATGCCGTCTTTACCGTAAACAAATTGAGTCCGTACAAACAGTTTCTACACTTTTGCTTGCTGTTGTAACGAAGCGATTTTGCTTCCTTACGGAATACAAGTCCGTCCGCCTGAAATAGCTACCCACAGCGAACCACCTGTCAGTCCGAGCTGTCCGTAAACGTCTGTCTGGAGTAATAAAGCATGAACAACCTCCTCCAGCATAAGTCAAGAACTCAAACGTAAAAAAAACTTAGATTCAAGAAATCAATATGTGTACAGGCATAAGCCAAGAAACCAAATGTATAAAAGCTTACATTCAAAATCTCAAAATGTTTAATAGCAGAGTCAAGAACTCAAATGTAAAAAAGAAAAGCTTAGATTCATGAAATCAATGTGTATACAAGCATAAGCCAAGAACCCAAATGTATAAAAGCTTAGGTTCAAAATCTCAAAATGGTTAATAGCGGAATTAAAAACTCCAATGTAGGAAAGGCTAAGTAAAAACTCAAAAGTGTAAACACAAGTAAAATCTCAAAATGTTTAATAGCAGGATTAAGAACTCAAATGTAGGAAAGGCTAAGTAAAAACTCAAAAGTGTAAACACAAACAAAAAGTCAAAGTGTTTAAAAGCAGAGTTAAGAACTTAAATGTATAAAAGGCTAAGTGGAAAAACTCAAATGTATAAAACTATACGTAAAAACGCAAAATGTCCAAAAGCATAAGGGAAAAAAACCCACAAAAACAAGAGTTGAGAACTCAAATGTAGAAAACATAGGTTTAGGAACCCAATCTGTATTAAAAGATAAGTATAAGAACACAACCTGACTTATACAATTAAGTAAAATCGAATCGGTATGAACGCAGTAGGATACACGTACACTCACATGAGCTCAAACATACACAGAAGCTACAGCAGCATTGCACAAGGTATAGCACCGTTAGGTCACATTGAATCTTCAAATAATGTACAAAGCTAATAGCACCGTTAGGGTATACAGAACTTACAGGAATAAGTACGTAGGTAGGAAAAATAAGAACATACGACAATGCATAAACTGCATACATAAAATGTACAAAGGCACGATCACATATGCCAAGCACGTAGAAACACACAAAGCAAAGCGTATGCAAACACAAAGGCATAGTAAGGCACAAGCACACACGTACCTAACGGTGGTTGAATCACGCGTTTTGATACCTGGGTGTCTGTTGAGCGGACATTTGAACAAGCATAGTGTAGACGTAAGTTGGTATTAAGTTATGTATAAGCAGGATCATGCAAGTCGTAACTAAGGTTGCGACTGCAGCCAACCTAAACTAACCACACACACAAGCATAGTACCTCAAGGCATATGTAAACACATAGAACATGTTGGCAAGAGGCCAAGCAAGTGGGACTTCAGCTATAAAAGAGCAGCGCATCGCACAGAATCGTTCAGTTTGGTGTCATAGCCGTCTAAGGTAAGTACCCACGGACAATTTGACGAGTTGACCTTTACAAAGAATTTTTTTTTTTTTGACTTTACGGATAGGGGATGTGCTGGTTTAGCTGTTAACCGCCATCCCTGAAAGACTCTTAGGACTACTGGCTCTACGGATAGGGGATGTGCTGGTTTAGCTGTTAACCGCCATCCCTGAAGGACTGGGAGGAAACATCATTTTTCAGTTTACATACGAATAACCAACCTGAGACGAACCGTCGGCCCAGGCAGCTATGACACTGGCAACGTTTCTGTTTCTCTGTAGCGCTTCGTGCTAATCCAAAAGAAAAAATATATAATAAGATAAGAAGTTAATCTCTCACCACGTGCAAGCCACACCAGAAGTCGGGTCACCTCGCTGGTTCCTTGCCATAGCCAGCTTCTACACATCGCTGTACTTCTCTCCAGTAAAAAAGGATATAATAAATAAAGGAATTTGTACACCATTCCCGCCGAAGGTCCGGATTATTTTTATTCTAAATTTTCTTGCAACGAACCCCGGAGTGACTGAGTTCTACCCCGGATAAGAAGACTCGTTACACTGTGTTTGCCCTGAAATTCTAACATTCGCCCCCCAATATATAGAGAAATTGTCTAGCGTTTATAAAGTTGCGCACTCTTGAAGCAGACGAGTTATGCTTAACGTGTATTTTGTTCATAAGCTTTTGAATGAGTATACCTGATTCCGAGTACTTCACATCTAGAATATACATAAGTGTCCTACAGCGATTGTCTGCGCATTTTCGAAAGATTAATATAAATAACTACAACACCAGCTATGGTAACAACGAGCCGAAGATTTTTGGAACAATATAATGAGAAATATACGTTGATTGACTTTGGCGTGAGTTCTTCAACCATAAAGTCGTAGATTATTTATATTGGAACACTCTTTAATGGCAAGCCTTATTCATCTTCGCTGAACCAAGTTTTCCAAATTTTGTATTTGTAGTAGTTTTTAATTAATAAATATGTATAATATGAATGAACTTCATGTTTGAATGGCTTTTCCTTTCTTTACGTATACCTTTTTCTCGTGTATATTAATGCTTGGTATGGTTATTAGTTTTTTCATTAATCATAGACTGGGAACAATGCAAAGTTTTTGAGACCCTAAATGTGATAATATGTGTCAAATACAGAGGTTTCAACCATAGAGCTGCAGATTGTAGAAATAACGAGAGGTGCACTAATTGCCATGGACAGTATAAAACTAAAGAGTCCCAACTGGGAACTATAAATATATGTATAAACTAAATTGGATCGAATGAAACTCTGGGTCTACATTTGGATGTTAATCACAAAATAAGTAGTAAAATACGCCTAGTACGTGTTAATAAACTGAAAGAAAAGAAATATTAAATCGATTGCTAATAAAAGATGCTAGTGAAAGTTTTGGTAATGTCAATATTAGGACTATTTCGAAGCCTTTAAATTATGCCAAATAAACACTCGTAGAATAATAGAATAAAAATTGACTCTAATAGAATAAAAATTGACTATTTTAATCACCTTCTGTCTGAGTGCGCTATAAATGATGTATGTATAACTGAAACATGGTTTCAATTGGTAATCGACGACTATTTCAATTAACTTACCAATTATGCGTTAGTACGTCACGCCATAGCCGGGAATTCAAGAGATGGTGGTATTAGTAATAATGTCAAGAAGGGTCTGAAAGTCAAAACTGTATTTACCTCGAATAGCGTTGATGCAGTCGAATTCGTTCCACTTACAATTGTTCCCGCTGACGCGAAACATTTAATATGTCTTAGATCTTTTATGTGTTCCTGATACCACTTTAGAATTACACTGCGATCAGTTTATTGCGAGCAATATTCGCTTAATGAGTAATAACATTGTTTCATGTTTCGGGATTTAAAATCCGCAAACTAAAATCTGCTTTTCCATGCCTCCAAGCAAACTTCTCGGGAAAATGTGGCAGATTTACCCAATATTAATGATAAGATCTTGTATCTCTTTTCTAATATTTCCATATTGTATAAATATTACGATGTTGTAAAGTTAGTTTTAAAAAGGAAACTTGATTTACAGCTGACATTAAAAAGGCTATTAACTCTCGCGATGAAGCCCATTAAATGTGAAAGGTTGGTCCGAATAACGAAAATTGGCCCATTTAGGGTAAATATCGCAACAGAGTGCATGTCAACGCACGTAGTATGAGATGAATTTACTATGCCAAGAACTTTAATAATAATCTTCCACCTAAGGAACTGTGATAAAATCAGCATCAAATAAGTGTTAAAAAGAATCTGCCTATCTGTGAAATTCGTAGATATGTCCTAGAAGAATGTCTATTAAAACATAGCACAGAATTCTCGTTGATTCTCGTCATTCTGTCAGCCATAAGATTTTGTACGTGTTGCATTCTACGTTACTTCTTTACCCAGAGTAGTAATCGCAAACATCGACGTTGAATTTGTCAGCGTTGATTAAAAGCTTGATTTCCAGGTAAATTCTAGATTAAATGCTTGTGATCGCATTAATTATATAACTGTGGCGATTCATAACATTTTAAGAAAGATATGCTGTCAGCTTAGTTTATACCTAACGAAACTAAGTTGAAACTAATAAAATGCTGAGGCTATGGCCTCTCATATTGTACTATGCTAATAAAGATTGGCAATCTTGATTATACACATAGTGAGTTACATATGTGTATATGCCCACATATCTCAACTCTCACTGAGAATTCTGGGATTAGATGTACTTGGATGTACGCAATATTATCCTTATTCATAAGATTATTTATACACAGAAGTCAGCTATTTCTACGACAAGTTGACGTTTGCTTGAATTAAAAGACCTATGAATCTGATTTTACCAGAATACAGAACACATCTCCATGAATGTTTTTTTATTAATGCTGTGAAATTTTGCAACAACTTGCCTAGTAAAGCAAAATCGATTGTAAATGTTTCTTTTCGAAGTGGAAGATAAGTATGCTTTTTGATTCTAAACATTATTGAGTGTTTCTTTTCTCAGTTATAGCTGCTGTTAGTATATATTCATATATTAAGCCTCAAGCTATGTGAGATCTTCTAATCAGTGACATTAATAAAATAGTGTATAATTATGCGACTGAACTGTGAGAGTTTTACAGACTTATTAGATCGGTCGTTTATGTTTACTAAGTTATATATTATGTATGTAAGTCATACATATTATGTTGCACCAAGTACTTAAGTATAGACTGATTAACAAAGAAAAAATTTTCGGAGAGAATGTGGGGGACCACATGTTCTCCGTGCCGGTAAAATAATAAAAAACAATATTGTCAACAAATGCGAAAAGCGACTAAAGAAGTGAGTTTAAGCGTTTTTACCAATTAAAAAAACGCAATTGTTCTAGTATATTTAAACATATTGGATATACATATAATAAAATTTTAACTACAAATTGCCTAAGATCTAAGGATTGTAGCCAAAAATTTCCATCTGACTTAGTTTTCGCTTGAGCATCTAAGTTTTATTAGCAATACGCCGAAGGGTTCGATTAACATGGAAAATATAACCGATATGAAGGAAAAAAGTCAAAAAAAAGGAACACAATCAATACATTTGAAAATAAAACCGGAATGAAATTGCGAGTAAAGCATGTTATTTTTTTTTTTTTTTTGTCCAATCATAAGCCTGAATGCTAGTAATGACAAAAAAGAAACGTTACAAATACAGTTTTAAAGCAATATTTTACACGGGTTGGCAAAGTATCTTTAAAATTTGCTTCAAGTTCTTTATTAAGACAAAAAATTAACAAAAGGAACATTGAAACTATAAGTAAGCTTTGTATAGTTTGCTACTTATTTATTTAAATCAAGGACATGTAAATGCAAATATATTCTTATTCGAATTCTAAAATATTTATTTTATAACTTACAATTAAAACCTAAACTAGAAACCTTTAGATTGGGCTAAAAAATAATTATGTTATAAAGAAAACGAAGAAAGTGGAGAGCATATAATCAAGTAAGCATATTAAAATTAATATGCATTGTATTAGAAACACATACAAATTTCGAAAATTAGCTTGTCTACTTCACTTTACAAATATTTTGCAAATTAAAGAAAGCCATTTTGTCATTTTTGATTTTTATGAGTTTTCTTCTCATTCTAATTCAAGAGAGTTGTGATTGTGAAAAAAAAGCAAATAACTTCTTATTATTGTTATTATTATTATAATTTTAGACTAATAAAATAAATTCTTAGACTAAAAGAAAAAGGCATTGAGAACTAGCAAAACAGGCTATCGGCTCTAATTTATAAATATACATTAGATATTGAGCCTAGTACTTTTAATAACGTAATAGATTGTATTGATCTATTCTGTAACTGATTTTAGAATGTCCATGGGACTAGTCGCTCCAAATGCAACACTTCTAGCCAAGGAAAAATTAAAGCAGTCACAGAGAATGTGGTTTATAGTAGTGCAGATTGGGGAGGAAGACTTCTTTAAGATCCAATGGTGAATTGCAATTGTATGACCAAGGCAAATTCTTGGAAATGTTTCGATCTTGATTTTCTCAACATTTGTTGGGTGTAAAGGTGGAATTAATCGAAGATTCATAGAAGAGTAGTGCTGATGATTGTATTTTAGATTTCCTTCTGTAATTTTCTCTTTAACTTTTTTTCCAATGTATCTTTGAAGATCTAACTTTTCCATGATATCATATAGAATTAGAGGTGCAGAAATAGCAGTAGCTGCTCATTTTCCAATAAACCGATATGACTTGGTACTCAAAGCAGTTTAATTCTATCGCAGCATGTTGTAATGATATTCCTTAATTTGTTGATGGTCTTCCATCGCGAAATCGAAGGGTTCCGTATAGCTTTTAATTTAAACAAACTGTCAGTAATAATGACTGCTTTGAGTTTGTCTTTATGTGAAAAGTTCGCAGGGTGGAGGATAGCTCTGGCTTCGGTTGTGAAAGTTGAAGCATTTTCGTGAAATATCCGGGTGAGAAAAATGTGCCCTGAAGCATCTACCACAGCACAAGCGGGTGGCAGACCACACGGATTTAGAGCCATCTGCACGCAAAAGATTCCAACCTTTAATCTCCAATAATCGGGTTTTTTCAGCAACTAGATTCTCGAAGACGTAATTTGCAGTGCCGTCTCTCTTGTACATAGACACCGAAATGTCAAATTGTTAATCTTTCAAAACCCGTGAACGGAAAAATTTTTAAGCGAATGTTTAATTCCTTTGCGACATACAAACAATAATCAACTAGGAATGGTGACTTACGAATTTTGTTAAAAATAAAAATCATTTTCGCATCTTCACTAAGAATAGATTTTT
Organism: Glossina fuscipes; assembly: GCF_014805625.2. Taxonomy (NCBI): domain Eukaryota; kingdom Metazoa; phylum Arthropoda; class Insecta; order Diptera; family Glossinidae; genus Glossina; species Glossina fuscipes. Next base: position 2,750,374 of record NW_023998459.1, on the reverse strand, counting down.
TTGAATTAGGAAGGTTGGGGACGACGTTAACTTTTAATTCCTAAAGCCTATTTTCTAAAACTGAGAGATGTGTTTCAATTATGATATTATTTATGGGCGTCGTCCGAAAAGCATAACAACTTGTTCTTGGTGCTTGGTGATAGACCAGTTTGAGAATGTTGATATTAGATTTGCTGCTATTGCCACAAATTGACAAACCATAGTCAACCTTGCTTAAAATAAGCATGTTGATAAGATAAGCAATAGTGTTAATTTGCGCATGGCTTTTCCAAGCAACGTATTGTATGAAATTCATCCTTCTTAAAATGGACTTTTTAACCGGAAACAGTCTGTTTTCCAACGATATTTGTTGGGAACGTGCGCCCGAGAACATTGAGCCTCTGCAAATTTTGTATTGGTAAGTCATTAACATGCATCAGTTGATTTCCTGCATCACATATCTGCGTTCAACCAATGTGCATTTTTTTTGATTTTTGTATTGAAATTTTAGGGTCTGACAAATTTGCCCATGCGAAGATCTCCCGTACAATAGATGCGAGGATATTAATTGACTTCGTGATGTCTTTCTCTTTAGTATACATCATCCTCGTAGAGACAATGTTCAATTTTTAGTATACGGGAAAGAATTTTACTAATTTCATTGCAAGATATCTGAAAAAGCGTAAGCGAAACAAGAGACTCCTTTTGAAATGCCATTCATTAGTGGAAAGGAATCAGAGAGATGATTTGTTGATTCTAACTTTAAACCGACGATGCGACATGAATGATTTGATGTAGTTGAAAAATTTGTTTCCAACACTCCATGATTTTATGAGTCTTAAAATAACATGAAATGCTTTTTCGATATCAATTGAGGGAATTGTTACATGATTTCGTGCGGCAATGGCTTTGCTTTTAAAATAATCTATATGTAAAAGAGCTTCGATACACCTTCTATCCCGCTTGAAACCAACTTATTGCTTTGTTATTAGGTTCTTGTACTCAAGAAACCAAGGTAATCTAGGTGCTATAATCTTTTCTAGTACTTTTGACAGGCAAGATACAAGAGAGCTTGGGCGATATAGACATTTTTTGACTTTGGAATTGGAACAACTGCCGGCAGTTTCCACATGTAGGATATGTGACCAATCAAGAATACCATATTATATAGATCCAGTAATTTCTTTTTACTTGAATTGGACAGAGTCCTGATCATTTGGTATGATATGCGATCTAGACCAGGTATCCTCCCCTTCGATTTGGAGTTCTATATCTACCTCAGAACTCCAATTTTCGAGGAACATAGCATATTTGTCAATATCATTTGAAAGAGAAATTAGAGTACTTTAATTTTCGATGAAAGAACTGGAAAAGTTGCTATCAGAGGAATATTCACACCACACTTTTCCAAAGTAATTAGAAAACTTATCTGCGTCAGTTAAAGTTCCATTGGGAATGCAGATGGCAGAAATTTCGTTCAGACAACAAACAATAGATTTGGTTCCAGGCAACTTTCATTGATGCATTTCCGTGAATTCTTTTCGAAAAAAGTTCGAAACTAAGTGCCTTTGATTTTTGTAATTCCTTTCTGAAAAGAGCATTGACCTTTTTGTATAATAACAAATGATCATGATCCGGACATCTTTTAAAGGGGTGCCATAGATCCATTTTGTTTTTCCTCAATAACGAAAGCGTGTTGTTCCATCAAGGAACCCTAGCTCGTTTACAGAATTGTTGGGTTGAGGAGTAGAGTGATGAGCAGCCGTGCGAATCGCTTTATAATTGATTGCAGTTCCCGTTAAATGGCTTTGAATTCAGAAATGGCTCGGCCTGTCTGGAGTAATTAATCCAATCCGCTTTATCTAGGAGGAATTTGGCCTGTTTTGCTGGAGTAACAGAGGACTTCGAAAGATTAAGATCGATTATGATTGGAAAGTGATCGCTATTATGTAGATAATCAGGGATAGACCAGGAAACCAAAGAAAGAAGTGGCGGAGAACAACATGTTAAATCACTATGCATAAAGATGTGATGAATTGAAAATTGTAATGATCTTCCATCATTTTCAGTTCAGAGTTTGCTGTGAATGGCCTTTCCTAAAACCAAACCAAGACTGTTGCTCCCTGTTGAGTCCAATGTTGTGCTCCAACGTTAAAGCCGCCGCATAAAATTAAAGCGGGGAAAGTACGGAGAATAAATCATAAAGCTCTTGCTGAGAAAGCGATTGCGAAGGTGTATAGAGCGAAAACACTATATATTTTTTCTTTAAGAATATTTGTATCGCTATGGCTTGTAGGTTTGAACTTTGTGAGGGATATTGAATTTTATCAAAACACCACTTCCTTGTTTTGAATATAAATTTTGATCAGCATTCGTGAAGTATCCAGTATATGACTTGGGTGAAACAGGATCAACAGTACTGCTACAATGGGTCTCTTGAAGGGATATAAAGGTTGGGTTAAAATCACTTATGGGTGCACGTAGTTCATCAAGATTACTAATAATTCCCTTAATGTTCCACTGTAGAATTTTACAAACTTTATTTAATTGTATTGACATGGAAACGGGGTGATAGGTGCGTTAAGTTAAGTCTTGGTCGAAAATGTCGCTGTAGGAGGTTTGCGTAAAAAATGTGTTTTTACCAGCAAAGCTTGTTTGGATTTTTTCAATTCATTTAGTTTAGCGGAAATTGGAAATGATTTAGACTTTAGGAGGTTCTTTGTCGCGTGCGGAATAGCCAGAACAAGTACATTACCATCGGAGTCGAAATACAGTCTATGTCGTCTAGGGATTTTTTTATAATCAAAGAACTGATTTGTGAAATTGCTATGCTTGCATCAGTTGAAGAAATAACCACATAGTTTTTGTCAATCGGAGTGATGGTATCGATTGGCAATACCGGAAAGTCCAAATTTTAAATTTTTTTTCTTTACGGTGATTTGTCCGCTAATAGATGAAACATATTTGAGTTTTTATCTGGTGACCCTGGAGCCATTATCAGTTTATTATTTAGTAATTTGAAAAAAAAACCACTCGCTGAAAAAAGATTGGGAACTACTAATTGAAAATTTCAATTTTTTTTTTTATATAGACGAAACAAAAGCGCGTACGATATCCGCATAAACCAGTTTAGCAGAAACACTAAAAACTCACGATCTAAATACACGAAAACACAGAAAAAGAAGAAGAGAAAAACAAACGAGGACGGGGAGTGTAGGTGGGAGAAAAGCTAGCGTAACAATTTTCCAAAATAACGTGTGCCGTGCAGAATCGAAGGAACCTTACCTTATCGTCCACAATATGTAAGATGACTCTATTACTTTCCAACCTGCGCTCAACCACACAACGCCATACAACTTGCGTCATATTCATACGTACTTTGTACATGGTGTGATGGGTGAAAGACATCCCTCGTTTTAGCATCACATGTCCTTCGTTTCGGAAGGGGGAATGTTAGATTTAAGTTAGTATTAAGATTAAATTTCTATGTTAAGCCACTTGACAAACGGCGGATTTCAGGAAACCAAATCAGAAAATTTTTCCTCCGTATAGAGGGGTGACTGTTAGAGTATCAGAGTAACTGTTAGAGTGTCAGTCATTTTGTAGGGATAAATAAAATTTTTTTTCGGAGAACCATAACCAGCGAAACTTCCTCCAAAACAAATTTTTGTTGTGGTCAATACCTGGTGAAGGACGAATTATCCCCGGTACCAGAACAACCGCAACAAGTTGCCTCACAATAGATATTCGACCAAATATACACATAAACGCATATAATGGTTCCTTTGCCTGTAATAAGCTTTTGGCATAAATTACTACCTTAATTCCTAATACACACAAACAAATCGAAGTACAACACTCTTTATTTATCTCCTTATTATGTGAACAACCTATTACACGCGAAGACATAGCTTTCGTTGTGATCTTCGCAAATATGCTTTATACAATAAGCATGAAGCATCTATTAGTAATGCATGTTTCTCTTCCTTTACAGTTCAGATCGTTATCATTTATACAGCTGTAGAATTGTCCCTTACGTATAAAATCAAACGGTACTCTAGTATAGAGATGGTAACCCAATAGAAACACTTGTATAAAGTCAATTATCTATATAGGAATGGTATATGCGTAAACTCAATATTAAAATTTCTCATAATAATAAACAAATTAATAAACAGAGTAAACATATTAATAAACAAAATCGTACAAACATATGTGTTTGTCTATTAAAGTTATTACATTTTTCTCTAGCCCTAAGAAAACATATTACTATTATTTTGTATTTCATTTTTGTTATTTTATTAGTATATTTTTCATTTACATATAAAAAGAATATAGAGGAGCATTATACCCACTTTAGATGCAACTATTTTTTTGGACGTCCCTATGTTGCGACCCCGCTGAATGACGAATTGCGTGTGAGGTCACAACCCTGGTTAAAACTCGCTGTAAAAGGCGTGATTGATAGAGACGGTCGCCTCACATAAGGTCATAATAGAATCACCTGCTGGATCGATCGTCTTCCCTTTACTTTTAGTAAAGGAAATCTTTTACTTATTGGAGCTCGGCGGTGTCGTACGGCGTAAGAATGAGCTGCGGGTAAACGAAAAATAAAGTGAAATCGAAAATGAGAGGGGTGTGTTTGGATTGAGGTTGGACCGTAAGTATGCAAGTTGCACTCTTCCAACGATGAGCTACAGCTACCCAGCAGAGGAAGTTCGTTTCTATCAGCCGCCATAACTGTGTAAACAGAAAATTCTGCAGTATCAAAGAGAAAATTCCTCCTGCAAATAAGAGAGGTTTTACCACTGCATAAGAGAGGAGTCTGTAGACGTACTTGCTATTGCAGCATAACCGCGTTGCTACAAACGAAATGCTATATCAACGGAGCCAAGGCTGCTTTTGCCAAGAAAATTTGGCATGATTCGGACCAGTCCCCTGTCAAAAGACTTTGTTGCTGCATCAATTACAAAATCTACGACACCGCCATACAAAAATTATTCCGCCCCGAACATATTAAACTTTACTCTCATAGGGAGATAGTTTTTTCTGCCACCAAGAGTAAATTTCATCGTTGTCGCCGTTTTATCACTGCCGATCCGACACTTGTCAGTTGTGCCGCAGTCTATTACATGTATCGCAGCCGTTTCGTCTTCTTTGATTCAACGGCTTTTCGCAAGAGGAACTTGGTAAAAAGTTTCCGCTGCCATCGCAAACATCAACACTCTGTTCTCAAGTTCCCTGTCATCTGTTACGAAGAGAAATAAGTCAATTCACAATGTCATCTGTTAAGAGAAACATCTAGGCTACAAGAGCTACGTTAACCTACATTTGAGAAGAAGTTAACTATTTCTGCGTCTGTGTCAGAAGAGAATTCTGACTAAGATAAACTTACCATTCTTACTACGATACCAAAAGAACCCTAACCTTCCGTACCGTTATATAGTCAAAAAAAGAATCTTTAGGTATTGTTATAAATACAGAAAAGTACGGACCTCAACTCCACTCTAAGACACTCGTAGCAGTTAATTTTGTTGAAATACGGAAACTATTCTTCCAACACAAAGGTCAAATATCTAATTCCAAGCACTGACGTGCACAATATCGGGGAAAAGGAAGCAACAGCAACAAGACGAGGAAAGTTGGAAGGCTTTAACATCAATAATGCTATAAATATATCTTCGTAGGACATTAGATCCGAATATAGTCAATGCAGATACGCCATACAGATGTTTGCTCCATTATTTTACTCCTGATTTTCTTCAAAAAATTATAAATGAAACTCGCTACTACACAATTTAAGCATCGAACTTTTTCGTGATAATTGTTTGCAAATTAAAAAAATTCATTGTTATTGTGTTACTTTTTTCGTTTCAACATTATTTATTTCAGTAGGCTTCAATAACAATGAAAATCATTTTCCGAGAGATCATCCAAATCGCGATCGTTTACACAAGATTAGATGTCTAACCTTATGAAACATTTTGACCTATTCCCATACAACAACATCTTGCCAAAGGGATAACAAATGTGTGGTGAGGACCCAAACTCGTACCTCGTTTTGACCTCACGGGTTCTCCGTCTCTGGCTGGGGAGAAAGGAGTGCTAGAGAGTAAGATAGAATAAGAATAGGATAGGCCTAGCTTAAGAGTAAGATAGACATAAAATAGGAATAGATTAAGATAGAATAGGAATAGATTAAGATAGAATAGGAATAGACTAAGAATAGAATAGGCCAGATTAAGCTAGGATAGGCTAAGGGTAGGTTAAGAGTAGGATATAAAAAATTAGTTAAGTTAGTCGAGCTGGGGTCTCCGACTAGGAGTTGGAATTTAATCTCCGACTAGGGGAGCCGCGTTTGAGTCGCAGCCTAGAGAAGTCGCGTTTTGAGCCTTAGACATAGAGAGTTGAACACAATGGAAATTATAAAATAAAAGGATCCCTGCAAATCAACAAACGTCTTGTGTGTTTCCTTTCCTGGGGCGCTGAGCTGCCCCAGCCTTAGGAAAAGGACGAAACGTCCTCTCAGGGCGTAATAAAAAAGGCTAATTTCCGGAAATATTTGTGAAGCAAGCCGCAAAAGTCAACCTACAAGATATTTGTTTTATGTAGTCTAACGGGATATGCATACCGTTTCGAGGTGTATTCCCGACAAGAAAACAAAAGGAATGGGTTAGCAGATGAGCCAGATTGTGTCATTGTCAGATAATGTAATTTTACGATTAGCTAGAGTTCTGTCAAGAAGGAGGAAACATAGAGTGTTTTTCATCATTTTTGCGCTTTCCCCGGCATTTGTCAAAACAAGGGATCAAGGGGAGGGAACAGAATAGACTGTGTAATTGTAGACTTGTGCCCAAGAAGGATCTAATAAATAGAAATTTATGCGGAAATAATTTCCCATGATGAAGGTGTGGACTTTTCAACGACGAAGATTGTTGATTCGATGTCGGCTTGCACTGCCTTACAAAATAATATCTCTCGATATGATAACCGACTAAAGCGAAAATCGATGTCTCTTGTTAAAAAATAGCGCAAGACTATAGCATACACATGGAAGAAGTGGGATTGATGGTTACTTAGGTCGCCGTCATATAAGAGTCAAAGCCCACAAATGGCCTCTTCTACCATCTATTTGACCTCGCCGTAATAAATTCATGGGTACTAATGAAAAAAGTTCCATTACAAAGAGAATGCAAGCGAACAGCTACGAAACTTGGTCAGTCTCGCCACGATATACAAAAAGATAACATTGGCCGCTGCCATACATTTTCCAATTGCTATGTAACATTCCACTACGTAGCTGCACCATGCAGTGGTCATGTAGCAAATGCTCTTTTACCCCAAACGCCAAAAATAGTTGTTTTATGGATTTTCATGTTTAATAATG
>NW_023998459.1:2648943-2742908 GCF_014805625.2 Glossina fuscipes | reverse complement strand
ATGTTTAATAATGTAATGAGAAATATTATTTATGTTTGAAGTGTTGTATTACGTCAGGTAGTAAATTTGTAGAACTCAAGGGGCGATTTAGCATAATGATGTAGAAATACGTCAATGTTGTTTTAAAAATGAAAGAAAAATTGTTATGTGGTGTTTTTTTTTTTAATTTTTCCCGTTAACTAAACCCTTTTTCTTGTTGATTTCAATTTTTTTTTTTTTAAATAAAAATATGTGTATTTAAGAATTAAACGAATCATGTTTTTTAAACAGCCTGCTTGCAGATGTTGCAAGTTGCTTGCTTATGAGAAAGCGAGTATAGTATTTGAAATTATGATATTTTAACCAAAACCTTTTCCCTTTAAGATGATAAAGCAGAAGCAAACGGAAAGACTTCTTTACATGACAAAGCAAAAGACAATAATAAAATATATTTTATTGAAAAAGCCATATGTGTAATAAAACAAGACGAACAAAAAAAACCAAAATGTAATTGCCATTCACGGTTTCGTCTGAACACTGCTCTTTTTTTTTTGAGGACTGTTCCTCAATATAGTATACAGATTAGACAAACATATGATAGGACAGGGACGCAACCGAAACGGAAATTGTTGTTAAAAGCTAGCTATAAATAGCAGGTGAACAAGCATCAATGCTTTTATGATCGAAGTCCCTACCAATGCAGCATAAAAAATTCGTAAATTGATAATAAGTCGCTGTAGAAAATAAATGCAAATCACTAGTAATTACTTGATTAGATTGCGTAACAGACAATTTATGTCGATCAGAAACGGCATGTGATAAAACAAAGGCGTCAATGCGATATAAAAGTAAATAAAAGCGAAATATTTGGTATAAATTTTGCTCAAAAGTAAACAATTAACATTATTACAAAAGTGTATATTAATTAGATTTATTTTCCCATGGATTGAAGAATTTTGGCTCGAAGACGTTGTTTCTCTTGGAAAGGGTTGGATAAGCAGATTATCGCAACATCGCGCCAATAACAGTTATAATGTTTTCACAAGAAAAAGATAATGCTTATTAAAAGGAAGTGCAATATTTTATAGACAAAATCGCAGTACTTCTGGACAAGTCGATGGATCAGAAATTTGATAAGCGTGCGATCAGAAAAGTGAAGAGCATTTTAAAAACGGACGAAGGTACAATTTTGGTTAGATTATATATAACAACTAAACTCATCGTTAAAATCCTGTGAAATACCGGGCAGATTGAAATCACCTAGCATCATCAAGTAGCTTTGAAGAGATAACTAACGTTTAAATCTCAAGTGCTCTGAGTAAACAGTGAAATTAGACGCGGAAGGAATATAAAAACATGTAATATGTATACATTAAATTTAGCTTAGTTTCAACGCATTCGAACTTTCTGTTTATACCTTTATCTTAAGTCAAAAAATATATTGAATTTTTATTTAATATAAGTGTTTGTTTAAGAACTATACATTTTGAATTTGAAGTAAAAAATTCAACCCTTAAACGCAGTTTTTAACAAACCTTAATTTTTCGTACTTGCTGTAGCTTTTATTTTGTTGATGTCATTGATGCGCAACACACTGCTGTTCTATCGTCAATCATTAAAGATTGGCTTGTTGATTATATTTAATATTAGTTTGTTAGTTATTATTATTGTCGTCTTATTGTTATTAAGTAAAGCAGACTCAAAAGAACTTTTCAAAAATATATATAAAAATTAATTGAGTAGTATGTTCGTGGTGGTATCAAGTACATTTATTCGCATTTTACGGTTTATGACAAAATCGTGTATAATATAGCAAATGATATGTTTGAACTCCTAGGTTGAAACACAATGAAGTTTCGTTAATATTCCCGCAAATTGAAGTTGCAAGTTGATATAATAAAAGCAGCGTTTAGCTGTTTTACCATGTTATTTTAAAAAAAGATCCAAGCACATTTAGATATCTCCTAGCTAGTTTAAGTAAGAAAATGGAAGAAATCAACAGAAAGATACCAATAGCAAAATTAGCGTGAAAACAAATAATCTTTTTGAAATTCATTAATGAAGAATTGAATTTAAAAAAGTTTTATGACTTCAATTTGAAAATTACTCTTATAATTTTGTCATATATATATTAGATTGAAAACTAATCGCCTTAGTAGTCCTTTTTCATTTTTTGGAAAGTAATGCATCTATAATCAAAATAATGTAGATAAACAGATTACAAATTTATATATAGGGTGTCTTTTGTCTTCTTCTTCTTTTGTCTGTTCTCTTTTGTTTTATATCAGTTTATATAAAAATCATATGGTTTACCAATAATCACTTAAGTCCGTAAAAGCTTAAAAATTTTTCAGGATGCGCGGCTTCATTGTTTTCATTTACCTTGCTTTTCATAACTTGCTTGCCATATGTTCATCTTTTGTTCCCATGCTGAAAGTAAAGAGAAGCTTAAGTTTAGTAACGTTCCACCATCTTCAATATTTAGTTCTCTCCTTTTGTTTCCAACGTTTGGAGAACAAAAAAAGTTGAAGTTGCTTGATGTAGATTCACGTATCTTAAATACTACATTACATTAGTTAGGAATTATTATTGCTTCACCGGGAAATGGAGATTTGGCTTGGCTAGATAATTTTTTGAAATTGTTTGCGCTGTTATTATCGAATATATTATCCAGCATAAGTGCGTCAGATCCTTAATCACTTATTTTATTCCCTTCCTTTTGGAAAATTTTCTTTATATAATGTACTTTTGAAAACTAGTTTTATATTGGTCGCAGTTTTAAAAATTTCCACTTTCAATAGCCTCTGAGTTTGGGCCAAAACAAATTCTTCCGGCAAACCATCCTAAAATATTGGACAGAAAAAAGGACTTGCACAGATATGAGGCGTACAGAGGCCAAAAATCTTGGAATGGATTGGAAATATGATTTTTAATCGATGTTTCGATATTTTTAATATAATTTTTAGTTTTTAAAACACGACAGTAATAAAAAAAATATATTATATATCTTTTTTCATTAGTGTTTGGTTTAGATTTTTTGGGTACTAATAGAAGTGGACTATTATATTCGGATATGGACGGTTCAACTATTCCGTCTTTAATTAATTTAGTGACTTGTTTATCTATTTCTGATTTTAGTGATTCAGTAATTCGGTAGTTTTTGATATATATAGGTGTTTTGTCGTTCAATCTGAGCTTTTGATTATAAAAGTTGTTTGCAGTTTTTGGTTCGGTTTCAATAGCGAATATATCGCAGAATTCTGTACATATTTCTATTAGCGCTTGTTTGAATGTTGTGGGGAATGTTAATTGGTTTAATATTAGTTTTTTTCTCGTTCCGTTCTGTGACCTACTGTTGAGATGTCAGAGTTATTTAGCCACTCAAATGTAATATCGCTACTACTTATGGCTACGTCATTCATGGTTGTATGAACAACTCTAATAAAGGCGTTTTTGGTTTCTACAATAGTGCTGGCCACTAGTACTTCTGGGTGTGGTGTTTGATTTGGTACTAGAACTGATCTTTCTTTTGTTGGTAGATGTATTAGACGAATGACTTCTGCTCTTGCTGGCAATAGGAGTTTGTCTTTTTTGAAAATATGGATTAAGGGAATTTGTATTTGTGTTTGAAGGTGTTTGGGTCGTATGGTGAGGGTATCTTTTGTGTTTTGGAAATTCAAAATGCAATTATATTTTTTTATGAAATCCATTCCGAGAATTCCGTCACATTGTATAGGAAAATTCGCGGATACTCTGTGGAATTTGTGTGGGACAAGGAAGTTAATCATTTTTAAATCTAAGTGGGTAGTTCCGAGTGATTTAGTAGTCCCTTTTCCGATGCCAGATATGTTAGTCGTGCATTTTGTGTTTATGCTATTGTATTCGTTGTGTACGTATTTTAGTAGTGATATATCAGCTCCTGTATCTATTAATAAAATCCTGTGTTATTCTTACATTTCTGTTATTTCTTGCTCGAGTGTGATTGGGATTATTCCGACTTCCATTGTTGTAATTATAGTTGCTCCGGCGGTTGTTGGTATGTTCCCTGCGTTGGTAGTTATTACTGTAACTATATCGTCCTCTATTGCGACCCCGGTAATTAGTGGGAACGTTTGCTTTGTTTCTATAACAAAAAACTGTGGTACCTTGCTGGTTGCCCCGTTCATATTATTGAAAGTTCCTGCTTCCATGAAAAGTTTGACTTTATTTATGGAGCAGTTTCGTGTTATTGCTTTAATGGCTTGCTGGGTGTAATATTTGGTAGCCATCCGCAATGTATGCTCCTTCCAGAGACTTAGTTAAGTCCCCTATCTCTTTTGCGTATTGGTTCGCTGTTTTATTTCGTTGCTGTAAGTTCATTATTTTAGCTGCCACGACCTCTTCTGATTCTCCTTTCATTTTATTCTTTAACGTGTCCCTTATTTGTATCAGTGTGGTTTCCTGACTTATTAGATTTCTGGTGACACTTTTTAGTTTCATTTTTACTAGTGCGATTGCCGCTGCTTCATATGTTTCTTTGATAGTATCTACTAATTCTAGTGCGTCTATGATGTTTTGTAGATTTTCAGTTTTACTGGGTGTAATAATTGGTTGCGAGGGTTTTTGTCAGTCCATCCGCAATCTATGCTCCCTCCAGAGACTTAGTTAAGTCCTCTATCTCTTTTGCGTATTGGTTCGCTGTTTTATTTCGTTGCCGTAAGTACATGATTTTGGCTGTCTTGAGGAACTCTACTAATGTTTGTGGCATATGGGCAGCGGAAGATTTCGTTGTTGTAAGGTGATATGGTTTTATAGTTTCGTGGAGGGAATTACCTAAGGGTACTTCTATCCCTCTTCTTTTTGTGACGGCTAATATCCGTACTCGTAGTTGCGGGAAGTATTTGTCCGCTGTGCTTTTGTGCGTTGACGTGAGTCCCTCGTAGTTTACATTCAATATTGTTCGTATGTCTTCAAGACATTCTACAAGGATTTGTACATGTCTGTTTATTGTGTCTGCGCTTGTGGGCCTATCGATGTTAAGACATTTTTACGACTTGTCGAAATGTTCTTCAATGCTTTTGCATTGTTGTACTGTAGTTGGCCAGTCCATGCATAGTTTGATGTGTTGACCCGCGAATGCTGTGGCTGCTTGAATTATTGCCTGTTCCTTTCTTTCTTCTTGGAAATCTACTGTCTGAACATCGTCCCCTGTTGGGAGAGGGTGGGCTTGTTCATATAATATCAGCGTGAAGGATGATTGCACGTTTCCGGGTTCTGGGATATCGGTTTCTTGCGGAGGAGGGGTCATGTGGTTAGTGGACGTTTATTTGGAAAGATTGCTTTAGACGTTGTAACGGCCGCGAACAAACCTCGGGTAGGGTGTCTGTCGGTCTGTATCAACCGCAAGCAGCGGAATAACGGCATGCCGTTAGACAAAATCATGCGATTTTGTGCTACTGCTTATAAATCACGTGATCTTGCGGGATATGTTTGTTTTATTCTTTTCTGTTTTCTTTGCTTACAAGTACAGGCAAAAATCGTATGATTTTGCGGTATTTTTGCTTGCTTTTGCAAGTATAGGCAGAATCGTATGATTTTGCGGTACTCCTTTTTTTTCCTTTTGCTCTTGCAAGCAAGGCAAGAAATCGTATGATTTTGCGGTATTTTTGCTTGCTTTTGCATGTACAGGCAGAATCGTATGATTTTGCGGTACTCCTTTTTTTCCTTTTGCTCTTGCAAGCATAGGCAAGAAATCGTATGATTTTGCGGGATCTTTGCTTGCTTGTGTGAGAGTAGCGGCAAGCCGCTATAGAGAGAGCAACAGGAAGAAGAAGAGGGAAATTGAGTAAGAACGAGAAGTCTGTCTGCGTTTTAATTTCAAGTTAGAAGGGAGAACTATTTGGCATCTGGTGAAGTTCAGACGTATTTTCGAGCTTTTCATAAAACGGATAAATAAAATAATTTTTTTTTGAAATTATCCTTCAAGTGTGATAAAAAGGACTAACATTAGCCAATGTGAAATAAGTAAACAATAGGATAATTTGCGTCCCAAGGATATTTAATAGCTAAATAGTGCAAATCCGTTCATACGATTTTTAAGTGAATGACATCAATGTGTCTTTAGTTGGAATTAACTAAAATTAAACTACGAAAATGAAATCTAAACCGTTTTTTATTAAAAAAAGTAACAAAAAAAAAACAATAAAAAAAAAAGGTGGAACAATTAAAAGAAGCACAAGAAGAGGAAGGAGAAGCAAGTCAAGAATAATGGCTGCACCTTTCTTTCAATACGGAATTTTTAGTCAAACAAGAAGCAAAAAGTTTTATCAAGTGGATAATGTAGAAAAGTATTGATAAAAAGGCTGCTAAAAGCAAAAGTCGTGCATAAATTTCCCAAACTTTATTATTGCCAAATTACTGCAAAAGGTTCTTCAACATTATTATTGTAAACTTGCTTGTTAAGAGAAAAAATAACAATAAAAATAAAAGAGAAAAAAAAGAAAAAGATTCCAGTTTGTTACTTGTAAACTGCGTGTACACCCGTGCACACACACACAATACTGGAAGTTAAAGTTCTTATCTAAGTGAAGGAGTTTAATAGAAGGAGGGGAGAAAAGGAAAAAGGCGAGAAACACATAAAGTTATGGCCACAACCCGGGGTCCAGCATTCGACGACTTAACCAGGTAAAGAGGCAGACACTACACCGGCGCCAATTGGATTATATTGTAAGTTATCTTAGTCTGTTTACTTCCTTTTTTTTTGTGTCCCCGATGAGTGGCTAAGCGTTACAGCTGCCACTGCTATAGCTGAAAGGAAAGGGGGGGGGGGGGGGGTGCATATGTGGGGCAGACGCTAGACGACTACAGACTGACTTACGGTGGACAGACGGACGGTAGACAACCGACGGGACCTTTTCGTTTTTTTTATTCTTTGTCAGGAAAATATATATGCTCTACCGGCAACAAAGTAGCTAGTACCGTGACTGTTGGGAGAGGGTGGATTTGTTCATAATATATCGGCGTGAAGGATGATTGCACGTTCCCGGGTTCTGGGATATCGGTTTCTTGCGGAGGAGGGGTCATGTGGTTAGTGGACGTTTATTTGGAAAGATTGCTTTAGACGTTTAGTGTCTCATTGGCCTGCTTAGAATATTTCTTTTTTAGCTGCTTTTTATGTTGCAGGTGTAGAGTCATTAGAAGGTGAATTGCGCTTAAAATTATTGCAATGGTCACTAAGTATTGGATATATTCTAAATGAGTTGTGTGGTCAGTTATTTCTACATTTTTGACAACGTTAGGGTTGGGATTGTCAAACTTGGCCATAATAACATGAAAATTTCGTAAAAAAAAAAATAGTTTCTTTTCGGCCTTTCTCTCAACAAATGTTTCCTCTTTTTTTTTTGTGTGTATTACTTATATGAATGATGTTTCTATGTGCGAATTTTTACAAAATATAACCCTATTCTGGCTCTCAAATTTCTCTTAAATTAGACACCTTTATAAAAAAAAGTTTGTTTTAAAACACTTATTACACTTTTGCGGGTGATAGATTAAGTTTAATGTATTTTAAGATAATTTACATTAATAAATATTATTTAAACTAATTATATTGTATTTGTATATTCTGCTATATTCGTTATACTTGCGGTTGATTAGGCAGGATGTTCTCCATTTCTCTCCGTTATCTTCGGCAGCTCTGTCTATTGTTGATTCCTTCCTCACTGCTGAATTGATCACTGGTTTTTTTTTTAGCACTTGCACCTCTATTTCAGTTCAGGATTTTTTTTCGTTTTTACTCAGGTCGTTATTGTTTATTTCACTTGTCAGGATTTGGGCACTCAGACATGGTGTATTTTACTGATATCACACATCCTTTTTTTTTTGCTAGTTAAATGCATAAAATATTGCGGTTTTTTCACTTTTGCCTTTAATTGGATTTCGATAAAAAAAAGTTCGGCCTTGTGCGAGCTCATGGAGCAGTTTTTGTTAATTTTATATTTGTGTTTAGTTTTTTTCACAAATATGTAAGCTGATTATTCTTTTTAGGTAAAGTTTTTTTCTCATTATTCACAATTACTTCTCTTAAATAATTTTTTTTAAATTTATGTCTGTGTGTAGTCCTTTATTTTGATATTAATTAGACTGAAATAACAAGGGTTCATCTATAAGTTCGTTACATGTGGGGAACGCAAACATATCCTCTTTTCGAAATACCACTCAGGATTCGCCAGGCCTTAACCTGTCACGTTCGCCATGAAGTGAAAACACAATTAAAGGTTCGTTTTAATAATTCTTTATTACGAATGCCTTTACTTCTGACTTACTATCTTACTATCTTACTAATATTATTATTAATGATTTTACTGATTTACTGTATTAATTAGGTCATAGATATTAAACCAATTAACATTCCCCACAACATTCAAACAAGCACTAATAGAAATATGTACAGAATTCTGCGATATATTCGCTATTGAAACCGAACCAAAAACCGCAAACAACTTTTATAATCAAAAGCTCAGATTGGACGACAAAACACCTATATATATCAAAAACTACCGAATTACTGAATTACTAAAATCAGAAATAGATAAACAGGTCACTAAATTAATTAAAGACGGAATAGTTGAACCGTCCATATCCGAATATAATAGTCCACTTCTATTAGTACCGAAAAAGTCTACACCAAACACTAATGAAAAAAGATGGCGTTTAGTAATGGATTATCGCCAAGTCAACAAGAAATTGTTAGCAGATAAGTTCCCACTTCCAAGAATCGAAGATGTTGTTGACCAGTTAGGAAGAGCTAAATATTTTTCATGTCTCGATTTAATGTCTGGATTTCATCAAACTGAACTCAAAGAGAAATCACGAAATATAACCTCTTTCTTAACAAGCAATGGCTCATACCGCTACACGCGACTCCCATACGGCTTAAAAATAGCACCAAACTCATTTCAGCGCATGATGACTCTTGCCTTCTCCGGCCTAAAACCATCGCAAGCATTTCTCTACATGGATGATTTAGTAGTAATAGGGTGTTCCGAGCAACATATGCTCAAAAATTTAAGAGATGTGTTCCAGCTATGCAGGCAACACAATTTAAATCTGAACCCAGACAAAAGTTCTTTCTTCAGGCACGAAGTAACCTTTGTAGGCCATAAATGCACTGACAAGGGAATACTTCCTGATGATAGCAAATACGATGTCATCAAGAATTACCCGATCCCAAAAAATGCAGACAGTGTAACACGTTTCGCTGCATTTTGCAACTATTATAGACGCTTCGTAAAAAATTTTTCAGAATATTCATGCTACTTAACTAAACTCTGCAGAAAGAGAGTCTCATTCGAATGGACATCAACATGTAATCAGGCATTTGAGCACCTAAAAAATGAATTACTAAAACCAACATTACTGCAATATCCAGACTTCAGAAAACCACTCTGCATAACAACCGGTGTTAGCAAATACACCTGCGGCGCGGTACTCACACAGCAGTACAATGGAGCACAACTCCCAGTTTCTTACGCCTCAAGAACATTCACAAAAGGAAAAACAAATAAATCTATTACGAACAAGAGCTGATCGCAATACATTGGGCAATCAAGCATTTCAGAGCCTACATATACAGACGACAGTTTTTAGTAAAGTCCGACCACAGACCATTAGTATACCCATTCTCTATGCGGAACCCAAGTTCAAAACTTACGCGTTTACGACTAGACTTAGAAGAATACGATTTTACAGTAGAATACCTCAAGGGGAAAGATAGTTAAGTGGCGGACGCCCTATCCCGCATAACAATTAACTACCTCAAGGAAATAAACAACAAAATATATAAGGTAATAACAAGATCTGCAACACGGCAGAAAGATAACTGCGCAGAAAAGCGACAATTAAGCGAACATAAGAATACGGAGCCCAAAGTCTATGAAGTCATTAACAATAATGACATAAGGAAATTTGTGCAATTAAAATTTGACTCCGACAAATGTTGTATGAAACATGGGAGGAAAATAATTGCCAAATTCGAAATAAAGGACATGTACCAATAGAAAACTCGACTTAGACCAGTTTTTCCAAAGGCTTGAAACAGAAGCCGGCATATTAAAAATATCAAAATTCAAAGTGTCACCAAGCGAGTGGATTTTCGAATCCGTATCGCAAAATCAATTGAAATTAATGGGCAATAAGATATTAAAAAATATAAGAGTAGCACTATTCCAAAAGGTGACAATCATAGACAGAAATAATGAGCCCGAAACCAAAAATATTTTAGAAAGATATTACAATGACCCAACAGAAGGGCTTACACAGGAATTACACGTACCTTGTCGAAAATACGGAGGTACTATTACAGGCCGCAAATGACAAGAACAATAGCTAAACACGTCAAAGAATGCTCACTGTGCCAAAAGGCTAAAATCACAACACATACCAAAACTCCTATGATCCTAACGCCAACACCAGCAGCTGCGTTTGACACAGTTGTAGTTGACACCATCGGTCCATTACCAAAGACGGAAAAAGGCAATGAATATGCGATAACACTAATCTGCAACCTTGCCAAATATTTAGTAACAAGTCAGGTCACAGATAAAAGTGCTAAAATCGTAGCAAAGGCAATCTTCGAAAATTTCATACTAAACTACTGATCCATGAAAACACTCGTAACGGATCAAGTAAACGAATATAAAAATGCACTAATGAACGATCTATATAAGTACCTTAAAATTGACAATGTAACATCAACAGCCCACCATCATCAGACACTCGGCACGGTGGAACGCAACCACCGAACATTAAATGAATACATCCGTTCATATATATCGCCTGAATTGGATGATTGGGATATTTGGATAAAATATTTCCAATATTGTTTCAACACAACACCTTCCACAACACATAAATACTGTCCCTATGAACTAGTGTTTGCAAGGCCACCAACACAACTAACAAATTACAACAAAAACATTGAGCCACTATACAATGTAGACGACTATGCTAAAGAGACCAAATACAGATTAGGTAAGGAAAAAGAAAAACAAAAAATAAATTACGACAGGAAAACTAACAATTTCCCACTAGAAGTAGGCAATCTAGTATTACTAAGAAATGAAGTAGGGCATAAGTTACAGAATAAGTATTTAGGACCGTATAAAATTGTAGAAATTAAGGATAACAACAATATTAAAATTAAAGATAATAAAAATAAAAATCAAATAATACACAAAAACAGGTTAAAGCTATATAAAGAAGCTTCAAAAATCGTCTAAGTGTAAGGCGCCTATACAAACAAAATATAAATAAAAATAAAAACTGTAGAAACAAAATTTTTTTTTAATATATAAGTATGGGTAAGAAACCTATAGAAACAAAATTCTTGTTTTATAAATGTGTAAATGTATGTATAAGAACCCTACACAAACAAAAATTTTTTTAATTTTTTTCATTATAAAAGTATCCATAAGAATAAAGAAAAAACATACATTCATAACAAAATCACAATAGAAGAAATAACTGAATTAATCGATAATCACTAAACCCAAGAATGGTCATTTAATGATAAAGATCATTCTTCCCAAGAGGAAAAGTGTAGCATTATCGATTTATCGTCATCCACACATTCAATAATCATTTATGCTTACTTCACACCTTATTATATTTCTATATAATGTAAACGTAGCTATAACCTAGTTAAGATATTTCCACATACTGCAAGTCAAGCCATGACTTAATTAATATAACGCAATCTAGGTTTATTGTAACTTTTGTAATAACCTAATTTAATTCCACTATTTAGCTTAAGTTAGCATAATAAATTATTATATAAATTACAGACCACAGTTCACTAAAATCATTAATAATAATAATAATAGTAAGATAGTAAGTCCGAAGTAAAAGCATTCGTAATAAAGAATTATTAAAACGAACCATTACTTGTGTTTTCACTACAGAAGTCTAAAATTGATAAGTTATAAGCCTGCTGAAAAATTGTTCATCTCAGTAATTTAAGAAATCAGTTTGATTGTGTATTTTTTAACAAAAATTACAAACAAAAAAAAAAAAATTTATTAAAAAGAAAAAATAGACACAAATGCAACAACTTAGCAACAACGTCATTGGACTATTATGTTGGTTATTAACTATTTTGTGCACTACTAATATGGAAAATATTAATTCCGGATAGCGACTACAGTAACAGAAATAACAAGCAATGTAAATTTTGTTTTATTGTAAATAATATACAAAACTGAAAGCCAAATTAAAATAAATAAGACATTATGAAAAACATTTGAAAAAGTGTATTATATAAAGTATTTTTTTTTCCTATATATTTATATATATGTGAAAGTAAAAGCAAAATGTACTTAAAATATAATTTTAAATTCTCTCAACCTCTTTCATCAAAAATTGTTAATCTAAATGCTGGCAAGTACAATACAAACAGAGTTAATATAGATTTAAAAATTTTTGAAAAAAAATAAATAAAAAACGATAGTTGTGCGTAATGGTATGGGCAAGAAAAAACTATAAAGACTTTATATATTGAAATATAATAAAGCTATTGCACACACATATCTGTTGTAGGAGCAAAGCAATTGAATGATTTTATTTATACATTTGCCTCATAAATGTGCATAAGGGGTGAGTTTATACATGCATATAATTTTCGGTACGGCTTTGACCTTTAAAACACAAAATTAAATAAGGAAATGTCTAGGCAATAAAGAAAATAAACTTTTAGTAATTAAATAATGTAACTAGTTAAGACGACAAAAAGGATAAAAATTAAAATAAAAGGTGCTTGGCTAAAAATGTGTGGTTAAGCGGCATATTCCATTGCTGAAGCGTAATGTGGTTGGATGTACGTGAGAGTGAAGGTAGGGGGACTGCTAATGGTTACTCACGGACTAAGAACGGACCAAGGAACGGCGTATAATACGGACAACAGCCCCCCCAAAAACGGACTTACACAGTGTAAACTCATTAAGGGTTTGTTTGGACTTTTCCTCTTTTTTTTACCTTGTTTCAAATTCAAATCTTTTTTTCTTGTTTTCATTTTAAAATTTCCTTGCTGTCATGCGGCACAGCATGCCTGTATACATTTGTGGACGCCCTACCGCGCAAGTGACAAGTTCCATTGTTTAAACTTGCATAACTACATTTCTTGGCTTCTCGGCAAAGAAGATAGTGATATTTACCAAGCCAATTTGGATTGTCATGCAAAATCAAATAACATATAAACATATCATCATGGTTGGTGTTCATTAAAATTTTCTTTAACTGACTAGTTTCAAGAGTTAACGTTCAACAATTTTCCCATACAATACTTGTTTCAGTGATTAGATATTTAACGGTATTCTCTCCTTGGCCACTCTGAGAAGAGTGTCTTTGGTGGCTTTGGATTCTTTAGACCATCTTTTTGCAAGCCGCAGAAGTAGTCTAGCTTTATTAACTGAAACGCCAATGAGTATTAACCTTGAGTTTTGAGTCGAAAATCACATCTAAAGCTTTGTAAATGGAGAAATTTTTTAGAATTTGAATGTCAATAATAAGATAGCAGCGTAAAAACCACGCAGATGGTATCTTCTTAATTTTTGTTGGATTCAGCTTTTGACCGTTGGTTACATACCATGCTTACAGCTTCACAAGATTAGATTGAAAATATATAATACCATATAAATAATAAACATATAATATCTTAAAGGAGAGGAAGTCTTTAAGGACATCTGCACACATTAATATACGAGAATGTTGAATGCACTCATCAAAATCATTCACGTCCATAATCTACTTCAAAGCGTTCTAACGTGACTGCCTTCAAGAACATAGCAAGTGACGAAAATTACTCTATGTTGACTAGAATTCAGTAACACACACAAGAGTGACCACACTACTACTAAACCAGGCATTCGTTTTGCTCGAATATTCCAGAAAAGAGATTTATAGTTTAAAAAACTGTGATCCAGGCTGTCGTAAACTTTGGGAAAGTGTGAAGATAATATCAGTTTGTTTGTGCTCGGAAAATGCTTTATAAATTGGACTATAAAATTTCAAAAGTTGGGTAGAAGTTGATCTACCGTTCCAAAAATCGTGCTCAATGAATTTTTGAGGTCCGCTTTTATAAAGGGATAAAATAAAGCTTTGTTTCCAAACCGATGGAAAGTGGTCTTTTTTCAAACAATCATCAAAGATATATGTAAGGGGCAAGCATAGTAAATCTGAACAATACAGGAGAATAGCGGAAATATCATCAAGAAGAGACTAGTTAGAAGGCTTCAAAGTCGACAATGCTACAAATATTTCTTCGCCCGAGAAGGACGCGGAGGGATATATACCAAATGACCTGATTGAAAAAGGATAATTATCAGGCGGAATATTTGGGGATTGGTAGACTTTATTAGACGAATCTGCAAAGAGATTCAATAATGGTGGCAACGAAAGAGTTTTAGTTTTATCCCTCATCTATCACCTTCGGAGGCCTCATCGCCTACTATTTCTCTACACAAACGCGTGCAGAGCGATCGCAGCGGGAATTTAAATTATTGTTTGCAATGAAGTTAAAATTATAACTCTACTTCTATCAATTTCAATTCTTCCACCATCCTTTGCTCTTAAAATTGTTCCTTTTATTTAAATAATCTCATTGGTTTAAATCACGTGGGTCGAAGAGATTATATAAATGATTTCCTTAATCCATCCAACTAGTAAAGCGCCCTTCAGACCAATTTTAGAGTTAGGTGAACATTCTTCAGGGAGCCCGTTTCTCGTAATTTATTATACTAAAATGTTTCTTGATTAGTAAGAAACGCTTGTAACAGAAGCTCAAATTAATCTTGGTACCGTTGACAATAAAAATAAATTCTGGACTAAATAACGCATATACTTTTCCGTGCATTTTTATGTTGGCAATTGTTGGGCATTATTAATAGTGAGGAGCAACAAAAATTGCGCTTTTGCTTGTAATAGGCTCTTAGTTGGAATTCATTGTTGTTAATATGCATAGTGTGTTAATGCATAGTAAAGTAAAGGTACAAGCTTCTACGTTTTTGTTGTTTATTTCGCTATTTCAAGTGACTGTATGAGGAGTTATGGATATAGTATAGCTCGCCATATTCCCTTCCGTTACAGTTTGTATAATTTTTTCTCTTTAGTCATTCTGATGACACATGTCAAAACTAAGGTTTAGAAATGTTTGGCAAGGCGGTAAATAGGTAAAATCAGGGACTGAGATAATGAAGTTCTGATAGGAATACCTACTACTGGGATATTCCCGATATTAGCCGATAGTGTCCGAGATTCTTTCATCTAGGGTGATTTCTTTTGGTACTGCTAAATTTATGTATTTAAGTCGTGAAGTCGTGGGATCATTTTTTAGAAAACAGGACATCTGTTGTTTGAGTAGCGCATATTGATAATCAGGATTGAACAATGAGCATCTTTGGTTGGATTTCTTGTTTAGTTAAAAACGCGAATGTAAAACATGATAGGATCTGACTACTGAAGGGTAAGGTAAGGGTACTTTATATGCACAGTCTTGCATTCCAAAACGAAAGCATAACCAAAATTAATATGTATATTTGTTAAACATATTTACATTTCCTGCACTTAATTACAAACTACAATATTAACATTGCACTGAAAACACTTGCCCCACAAAGAAAAAAAAAAATATATATGTATATATATATATATATACATATATATATATAAATATATATGTATTCTTACTTAAAATCAAATGTGAAACTTTAATAATTTTATTTCCTATAGGCAACATACGATTTCTTGTCAGTAATCATATCCTATATTATTATCCTATCCTTCCCCATACAATATATTTTGTAGCTAATTGAGAATTTTATATCGTTAAAGATATTCTTTGAAAAATGTATAAAAATAATGCATAATGCATAAGAATATCCTTAATTGTATTTCTCTTTACTCCCCATTTTTTCCGTTTCAAAATGACGATAATCAAGGTTTGCTTTCGTATTTGTTTTTTACGACGCAAAATTAGATAAACGTAGATACACTTTAAAGGTTGTCATGTCACTGTAGTAATCGTCATCTATTTGACTACATTACAGTAAGTAAAACCATTATTCGGTCATTTCACTTATTGAATAAAAATAATTATTTTGTTAACACGTAAACACCTGATGTAGATAATTTGAATGTACTTCAGAAATGCACCTTTTTTACACACGATTGCGTCTCATGCTATGTATTGTATACAATTTATTCAATTGTTATGTTCCTATATTATTAAAGCATTTACCGTCAGAAATTTCATTTTTAGGATGAAGAGATTCAGAGGACAGCTGCCGATAAGTTATCAGGAGTTATTCGCTGAATTCCACTGCTTGATAATAGTAGCACTGGTAATTATAAGAAGATCGTGAAGGACACTTAACCACTGATTATTTTTCACTTAAAAGGGAGTTATTAGATCTGTTTAAAACGGCAGACTCAAAGTACGAGCTGATCCCAGAAATTATGGAACTTCAACAACAGTCGGCAGAGTTTTTTGAAGACTATTGTGCTGAAATTCATGATCTAGCTTTTAGGTTGAAAAAAAAATTCTTAGCACTAGAGACGAAGCATTTGAAGGTTTCGAGCTTCGAGGAAAAAAGTCTAACAACATACAGCAGCAAAAGTGAAA
Organism: Glossina fuscipes; assembly: GCF_014805625.2. Lineage (NCBI taxonomy): Eukaryota > Metazoa > Arthropoda > Insecta > Diptera > Glossinidae > Glossina > Glossina fuscipes. The sequence continues at coordinate 2,726,278 of NW_023998459.1, read as the reverse complement.
TATTGTTGAAAAAATTAAGACAAGAGAAGTTAATGTACATAATATGGCGAAAAACAATTTAGACTATCCAACCTACAATTTCTTAATGTACTTCAACCAGCTGCAGCTACGTCCAACACAACTTTGAGTACACCTTTTCGCCAATCATTGTTTTAATTAACACCATGCTGTGTCTGTGGCATGACTGGAGATTTCTTTCTCAAAAAGCCGAAAGAAAGTCGGTGTAGATTACCTTTTCATAGTATAATCTATTACATTTTCGGTAAAATGAAAGTTTATATAGATTCGAACCATTTGGAAATGTCATATTTGCGGGGAAATCCACGAGTTTTTGCCAATGAATTTTGCAAAGGTCTAACGAACATATCTTAACGCCTAACATTCAATTTGCTACACCGTTAAAAAGTTAAAAGCGGCAAATTTTAGATTACCAGCAGAGAGATCAAATCAGCGGAAGAAGAACATTTTGTACAAAATATAAGGAGATCCTTAAATTAGGGCAAAAAATCGAAGTATGTAAGAATTTTCGAAAGAATTGTGATGAAATGATTTCCGTAATTATTATTCAAGCGTAGTTCACCAACTAACTGGACTAGACTAATCTTCTAGAGAAAGTTAAAAAAACTTTTGAATCATTTGAAAAGTCTGACCTTTACAGACGCACGCTTGATTATAGTCATTGAAGATAATTTACCTATGAAACAAAAACAGTAGTTATACAACAGTTCAAAATAGAGCCTACGTTACATGCAGCAGTACTTGAGGAAAGCAATAGTAGATTGAGTTCACCAATCACTTCACGTGAGAAAATGAAAAACTCCTTATGCTTAGTTGCACGTGAAGTAAATGAAAGAATTATCGATTATCCATTACCCATTACCGCATATTGAAAGATTTCTTAGCCGAAGATACCTGTTATATTTGTGTTATTGATTTGAAAGACACTTTTTGGACGACTCCACTTGAGAAAAATTTACTCCAAAAACAATGTTTATCGTACCTGGGAAACTTCGTTCTCAATTCGCTGTACACAAGGCAAATTAATGGACAAAGTCATACCAGGCTGATTGTGTAAAAATAGGTTTGTGTACTTAGACGATTATTTGATATACTTAATCTTAGTTTAAAAAACGCTAGCTTAACTTGTAACGGGTTATCTACAGCTGCGGTTTGCCTCAGGGCTATTTAGCGGTTCGTTTCAAGAAATTTATTGTGTAAATTAAAGGAACGCTTGTGTCTTTTTGTAAATTATATATATTGTGGCGGAATTTAGGAAGAATACGGAATGGCATTATTTGTGAAGTTGCTTAGTATGAAACGAAAAACCAGCACTTATTTAGTGGGTAGCCCTTATTTTGACCTGAGAAACTCCACAAGCGCGAAACCGAATTACGAAAATGAAATTTTCGCATATGATCTGCAAACTATTATTTTAGTGGTGCAGTAGGCAGTCTACCGGGTCTCTAAAAAGATGAGGTTCCTACGGTGTGCTTTCGGGACGGGAGCCCGTAAGGAAATGATGCAGGAGTACGCCTGTTACCTTAAGATCCCCGTTCCGACTTGACGAGATAACGAACTGCTAGGCTCTGCAAAGCTGGGGTAACCTTTCGGACAGAGATTGTATAAAATAATGATGAAAGAACACACTCTTTTTTAGGACTCCGTTCCGGACGGACAATACCTAACTGCTAATTACCGATTAGCTGCAGAGCTATGGTATCGTTTCGAGACGAGAATCTAAAGGATAATGATCTAAGAGCACACTGTTATCTTAAGGATCCTATTCCGGACGGACAGAGAGAGAGGCTACCACCATGCAAAGGTTCTTGACTTACCTTCTAGTTTGACACACCAACACATTGATACCTAGAACTTTCACCACGAAGTATGTTTACTTACTCTACCGCTTATATAATAATGCTTACTTGAAAGAGTAACTTAAGGAGAGCTATATTAATAACTATGAATTAAAGTTGCAAAACAAGATTATGCAAGCTTGCGTTACAATTCCACTCAAAATTATATCAAGTTAACATAACAAGAGTAGAAGTTTAAAAGTAAGGTTTTACAACTTAATAAACTTAAGTGGAATTAAATATAGATATTATGTTTCTATATGACCAACAGTCCCTTTCGCGTTCGTAGAGGAAAAGTAAGGCTGTTTCCTTACAAACTATCAACATGAACAAGAGTCATTTTTGTTATAAAGAAGCAAAATTTCTCTGTTTCATATTGGGAAATGGACATTTGAAAACGGACGCTGAAAAAATAGAAGCCATGACTTGTTTTGTTATTCCCAAAACTCCTAAACAGCTAAGAAGGTTCCTTGGCATCACCAGTTGGTATCGTCCCTTTATTTCAAGTTACGCAACCATTGCGGCACCTCTTCACGATTAGTTCACCAAAGATCGGATAAAGAACTTTCCACAGGTGAAGCAGTGGTTGCTTTTGAATGGTTAGAGCAATGTCTTATAATAGCACTGGTCTTGGTCACATCTCATTTCAAGAAGCACTTTTATATTCAATGTGATAATTTTAGAGATGGAGTAGGAGGAATATTGTTCTACAAAGATAATGACGGAAAAGAAACACAAATCACATATATGTCTGCGAAAGTTAATAAGACAAAGGAAAATTATATAGTTACGCTAAACGTTTGAAAAACGTAGATCATATATTTACAATTATCACCGATCATTATCATACATGAAAATGGTAACGTTTGATCGCAACATTGAACACTGTAAAGGAAATTAAAATGTCGTTCTTAACACTCGCTCTCGGATGGACATAAATGAAATATTAGTAGGTAATGTCCTTCTGCTAGAGGTTGATGTGGAATCTCCATGGTTTCTAAAAAATAAAAGTATTTGAAGCAATTGCAGACAATAAGAACAAGTTACCAGACATGTGTGTGTTTGATGATTTTGTTTATAGAAAAACGGATTTTAGCACGGCAAATGAAATACTGGGCGATACCAAATGGAAATTCTGGATGCCAATCGAACTTCGGCGCCTTTTAGTATCAGCAGCTCACTCTTGAGTGTCATTGTTATGCATAAAACGGTGCAGAAGCTCAAAAAAAGTACTATTGGCCTGGTGAGTAAATACATCTGTTTTACAGATTATACGCTCACGCGTTGTAGAAGATCAGATAACCGACGACGTGGACTTCAGTGACGTTGACTTTTCCCTAAGGAGTACATAGTTCAATAGGCATGACAACATGCCACGCTTTGTTTGCCTTGAACACGACACAACACGGCTACTCTTACAAAATAATTCGTACAGTGAACGGTATCAAAAATAATGATTTCAATATTAACATGAAGCCAGAAAGAATGAAGCTAATAAGGGGCATAATTACCAAACAATTTACTAAAGGTTATGAAAGAAAGCAACGGAACTGTAGTACACGAAGTAGGCAGATTCAATTTAAATTTGGACAGATAGTAAAAAAAGAGTTCGTGCCGAGCAAAATGGCTGAAGGTTATAATGCGAATTTAGCACCATAAAATATCCCGCATATGATTGCGAAAGTGATTGGAAACTGCCTTTATGAACTCAGTACATTTGCAGGGAAAAAACTAGGTGTATACCACATAAAATACATGTTTTCTCTTTGATTTTTATTTGCGTTTCTGTTTTTGTAGTGACTCAATCATTCGAGCCTAAGAGTCTTAATCTCACGGCATGGGCCGAGATCACACCTTCGGTTTGGTCTGTTGTTAGAATAAAGTGGTCCTTCCGCGTACGATTTTTGCGTACACATTCCTTATTGCCATATCGATGCGTCCTCGCTGTAACGTTCGCTAATATATATGGGTATCTCTCGGTCTAGTTTTTGTCATTGTCCTTCAAAAAAGAGCAATGCAAGAAGTAATAGAATTTCGCTCATATGTCTTTCTAATTCCTTAGATAAAACCGTTAAAACAAAAAAAAAGAATTATAAAAAGGGAAATGTCCAAAGTCCATTTATATAACATACGGTTGAGTTTAGCAACTGGTATACCTTTTTACAATTCTTTGCTCGCTAAGGCATTGACGAACATAGATGTATTGACAGACAAATTAAGTCTAAGTCAGAAAAATGAGAACAAAGGAGAAAGTTCTTTGCAAGCACTTACACAAAACAGAGGCCTCTGTGTAAACCAACAAGATATATTTGCTTTTAATGGTATAAAAAAAGAAAATTTCAAAGGTAGATTTGTGGAAATTTTAAGAGGTAAAAAAAAATTTCATTTCATAAATATATACGTGCTTGCGATAGTTTACATAACATTAATGTATTGTTACGGAAATCGCAAATCTAGTTCATTCCAACTAATTCATTTTCCCCAAAACAAATTTCCCGGAGAGAGAAAAACCAGTTGCAAATTCGTGGCGTGTCATGCAGCTGCCAGCCGACGAAAAAGATTAGCGGAAAAGCGGGTTAACGGATTAAAAATGGCGCCATGAACTTAGGTAAAAGTGATAGGGTCGTAACAATATGTACAAACAGAATATTTGCAAATGACAAACTCAGTCGAAAAAGAGTCGAGAAGTCGAGACTACTACCGAAATATGTCGTAAATAATCCTATCCTTAACCCATTGACTGCCAGCTGCGAGATATCTTCTATTAACCATGTGTAACAAAACTGCCAGCTACGAGATATCTTGTAGTGCGTGCTGCAATTTTAGATTAATTAAAGATGACCATTTCAGTTAAAAATATTTTAAAAAGGTGAACGAAAAATTTATATGGAGTAAAAGAGCGTATTAATTTTCAGTTTTTATTTAAAAATATTTTTGTTATTGTTGCTGAATATGATAAACTCTAAAACAAGCATCAACGCAAAGTGCTGGCTTCTCGGGGCACTGTGGAGAAAAATACCTAGTCTACTTACGTTTTTTTTCCTTTCTACAGATTCGACATGGATTTGTAGGCATCCTCTTTTTTTCTGTGGGAGGAAGATGTTCTAAATAATGAAAACCAGTTGCATTTTTATTACAATTCCTGCTTTCTCTTGCATTGCTGTCGTCACCAAGTAAATGCATAATAACTGATTCCCTAAATTAAAGTAACGTCATCTTTTTATTCTTTCGATTTCTTTGGTTGTGAAACATGTGTGCATTGTGTAGGAAGATTTCCAAGTAATGTAGCGCAATTTTCTTCTACCATCGGATGGTTTTCCTAAGGAATGAGTAATATGACATAGCGATTGGTTTCTTGAATAATTTTATTCAAAAAAGATTCTGTCAAAAATAGACTGAAGAAATCTCCTGGTTATTTTACATCGTTTGCAATTTTCAACCCTGGGTCTCCTCTGAATTCGAAATGTGGAGAATCCCTCTTATCGGTTGTCCATATATCTGTATCATTTTGATACGCGCTTGGTGTGCTTGGTGATGCTTAACCAGCAAAACTATCACCCGATTAAGCTGATAGAATCCTTCGAGGTCGTTTTGCTAGGAAAGGTTTTATTTCATCTTCATTTTCAGAAGTGGACTCGGTTTCGCAGTCATCATTTCCTAACGGAAAAATGTCGATATTGTCCTCAGAAAACACTTCCTCTTCGGCAGCAAATTCTTCTCCAGAAAATATTGATTCTTCTTCACGATCCATTATTCTGGGTTGAGGAAATAAGCTATATATTTTTGCGATTTTTATTTACAAATTTGAATTTATATAGCTATGTATATGATGTACTTACGTCAATGAGCCAAATAATATAAATGAGCCACATAATAAAAAACACAAAATCTTTACAATCACGTGATTACGATCGTGATCGCGTGTTTTTATTATCTTATACCGAATAGACGTGCGCTCACGACTGTCGCCACGTATAATTATATTAAGTTACTGATATAATATTGTAATAGTATTTACAGTAATTTTTATTGAAAAAAAACTACCATATTTTGTAAACTTTCATGTATTCTTTAAAATAAAACCTTGGCACCCAGAGCAAGATGCTCTAAATATGTCTGGCAGTCAATGAGTTAAGCAAATTGATTGTAAAAAAAAGCATCTTGAAGTAAAAACGTGCAAGTATATTTCTTTTAAAACAAAGAAAATCCACGATCTAGTGATACGAGCCGTATCAAGATAAGAATATCGTAATAATATTTACAAAATAAACTGAAACAAATCAATATTTCATGGTCACTTGTACTATTGAAATGTGAATAACCACACCCCTAAAAGTAAACATTTGATGATTCGCAATAAGTGTTCATTGAATATAACAATAATGGAAAACGTAACTTCCTTTGAATAAAAAGCAAAAACGAAAAGGATTTAACATTATAATTACATTATTGCTTTAATAACATTTGCTTAATAAAAAAAATGAAAGAGGAACGGTAAAAAGGAAACGGTACTATAGAACATCTTACCAAAAAGAAATGTAAGAAATTGCGAAATATGATAAGTATAGCATACTAATGTAAAATACACAGGTTGGATTGAAGCAGGTGTTATTTAAATTCCTCCACATGCCTCTTTAAAACTTTTATTATAGTTTCCACGCTAATAACATGTATGAGAAAGCCTTCTGTCAGCACGGTGCTATGAAATGGGAATACTGATAAGAACACTGTCTGTTGCCTCATTTAGAATACTGTAAGGGTAAAATTTAGAGATCTGCCGGAAACATGTCGCTTTTATTGTAAATATATTTTTCTGTTATATTGGCATTGTTTTTTTTATAAACAAAAAGGATATAGAGACAGTTATTAAATTGTAAATGATTTCGTAAGGAAGCCTAAGGGCTGTGTTTCGTCAAATGGCAAAGAATGACCTAACAGACAAATTAACATAAATACATGAACTAACGGACAATAACATAAACAAACAATACGAAAGCTAATAAACAGGAAAGACATAGCAGCTTTAGCACGAATCATATTTTAATTCATTTTATAAATATATTATTATTTATTTTGTTGGGGCTAGGCAGGCTTAAACATAGCCCCGCCTCTTCATATACTTTTCAACCTCAACGTTCGAAACATAGCTGGAAGAAGAATGTTTCGTATTTTTGGAGTGGCCCAATGCATTACAACTGACAATAGGGTTCAGTTTAAGCTATCTATGTTTACGTCCTTCATGTAATGTTGCGGTGTTTCCCCCGAGAGCTAAAGCGAGCGATGGGGTAAATCGCTTTGTTCTAGTAGCCATCAGAGCTGATGTTAAAACATTTGAACGGCACTGGGATGAAAAAGCGCCTTGGCGAATGCTATTTATGCCAGTACCTTTTTCACTATATTATGTTCTGCGGGGACGAGCTACGTTGACTAGTAAATCACACATGCTTTTACGGAATCTTGTGTCGTGTGTAAGGTGGTGTGTCCTGAGTAACAGAGGATTTCTTATAAGTCTAATGCCAGTGTATAATTTCCTGGCTGCTCGGCTATTTCTGCCAAGTCTGTCATTCCTTTTAGCGGCCAAAGTAAATTTGGCAAAAAATGTTTTTGTCTATATTAAAGAATTCAATTTATTTATTTTTGATTGAATTACTAAAATGCCAAGGTAAACTAGGCATGGAACTCTCAAATTGAATTGGTTTTCTTTATTGATTTTAGGTTCCTTATATACCGGAATTGCTACGAAGTGCTACGACTTATAACTTGCGTTGATGTCCCGTTGTTCCCCACATTGGGCAAACCGTGTTTAGAAAAAATCTCACCCAAAGTTGCCAAAAACTAAAAATCTAGAAATAGGTCGCACGGTTAGGAACATGAAGATCTTAAAAGCAAAAGGCTACTTATCTTTCACGCTAGAGACTGTAAAAAATCAAGTGGACATATTGTATTGTCTTGAAAACTTCTAAGTTTTTCTTATAAAAAAAATTTTTTTTTTGATTTTAAATTCTCTTTATTCATACATTGTTTAGCTCTGCGAGAAAGCAATTATATTTTTCTTAAATTAATGAGAAAAAAAAAAAACAATGCATTTTGTAAAATAATACATTCCTAGACGAGACGTGAAAAAGGAGCAACTGGCTAGTAAAAAAAATTGAGTTCTGAACATTTTCTAGTTAATTGAACTGCAATTGATAAAAAAGTTCCAAGTAAGTTGGGAAGCCCTCCTCGTTCTAGTTGTGCTGAAGTGGTAAGGGTGTCTCCTCACAGTAGTGCCATTTAGCCTACTCTGTGTTCGTCCCCGAAATATATTAATAACAATAACAATTCCGTCTCTCCTTGTAGCTGTTCGAGGGTGTGTGCCGATCACCATACTGGACAAGTCGCACAAGCTGCACGTGCAGGTATGGTCACTCCCTTTATATTCTCGCCATCTCAAAACTATGCAACTGCAAATCCTATTGTTTGCAGTAGGGATGACCTCTGCTTGTCGTCAGTACCCCGCAGAAAGGTAATATTCGATATTTTCAGATTGGCTCCATCTTAAACTAGAGTCCTCTCGTTTTGCAAAGTAATAGTTACGCCTTAATATATCGAAAGATTGCTAAAAAACCGTTGTGGCGAGTTAGATGTTTAATAAAGGAATTGCTCGCGATCGTCTCCAAAATACTAATTCGATCGCTCTTCCAACCTCAAAAAACTGAATGTTTCTTCAGGCCCAGTAACTTTCATTTACCAAAATGTTGGGGACCTAAATTCAAAAGTTCACCCTACTTTTCTAAATTCAGTGAGCACGGTTAATCTTCACTGGAACTTGGTTAAAGCCTGATTCACATTCGTCGAAACTTTTTCACAATTCTTTCGAACATTTCAGAAAGGATTAACTGGATCGCACTGGCAACGGTGTCTTAGTGCAGTCCCATCCTATTCGATTGAACTTCCTACTCCTCCCGACGGCAAAAATTGTCAATAAATAGTTATATATAATTTGTTCCCATACTCCCCAAATTTGGGCATCTCTGTTTATAAGAAACATACTGAAGTAGCCGAAAAGTGTAAACCTATTGTAATAGTCCAAGCGTTAGGGGACTTCAATTTGCCACAAGGCACTTGGTGTTATAGTGATAATTCTGGCTATATGATCCCCACTTCATTATTTTATAGAACTATTGGTTTTTTCAATGAATTATTTGATCCTACTGTACTGCCATACAACTGTACTCCTGATTGTAATGGCAGACGGCTAGGTTATTTCTTTGCCAATTTCCCGGAGATAGTTGTAAATCGCCACCTTGTATATAACGTGCTAGACCTAGGTATTTCTCCATCCGATCAAGCAATCTTGAACATGAAGCAGGTGCCTGCTAGAACAAAATTTATTAAAAAATTCTTCAAAAATTTTATGAAAAGTAGTTCTGCTTACGATCATTTCGCCTAATTTGCATCAAAATATAGATTTGATTTCCTCAACCACAGATATTATTGCAGACATCTTCAGTTGACAAAATCCTCACTACTTTTAAATTCTAAGTATTTTTTTAAGTTTGTAAACGCCAAAAGTAAAATCTCCATATATCCCTCACATGTTCCTTTAAAAAAGTCTGAGCCCTCTGATGATATTGAAACGTCTCCTTGTTGAATATTTCCGATGAAATATTGCAACTGCTAAGTCCGATGTAACTGGTAACTGTCTGCGTAAGATAATTAAGTTCGTTTCGATTCCTAACTTGATCCTTTCAAAAAACGACGTTTTATATTATTTGAAAATATAGTTGCGCCTCTGGGATTGATGGTATTTCATCATGTATACTTAAAACAAGCTATATAGAGCTATGTGATGTTATTTTAATGATTTTTAAGGTATTTTCCCTTTTTGTTGGAAGAGCAGCTTTCTTGCTCCAATTCACAAACGTAAAAATAGGCATCACGTAGAGAACTATAGAGGCATCGTGAGTGCTTTACCTAAATTGGTGGAGCGAATTGTCATTCAGGGGCTAAGTTTTACTACTAAAGCTTATATTTGTCTTGATTTAAATAATTTGTCTACATAGTACGCCCCAAATTTGATTAAGCTAAATCCAAAAATATGCAAGGAATTTTCTTTGCCAATAGAGAGTAAAGATCTGCCGGAAACATATCATATAAATTATATTTCTTTTAAAATGACAATTTTTTTTTGTAAAAGAAAAATGCAAATACAGTCACTCCTACTCATTAAGTTGTAAATTATTTCGTAAGGAAGTATAATGTGTGTGTTTTATTGAATAGCTGACGATGATTTAATAGACAAATTAATATAAATTCATGAAATAATGGAAAATAAGATAAAACATACCACAAACAATACGAGAAGCTAATAGAAAGGACAGACATAGCAGTCCTCACATGAATCATATTTTTATTGTTTTTATGTAATATATAAATTTTTTTTGTTCGTTTATTGATCAACTTGACTAGTCACGCCGAAACACAGCCCCAGCTCTACGTTATAAGGTTCTGTATTTGCTTAGAATTACAATTTTTTAAAAACGTTAGTATAGGCGTGACTTCTCATCTTTGTTATAAAAGACGTTATGCGATTACGCAATTTGCAATAAATTGCCAATAAACACTCTCAAACGAACGAATTTTCTAGGCAACATCGCTAAGGGTTGCGGCATAACAAATGTTAGGTGAAAGAGATAAACTAAAAGCCTTGTTACCTAGTAAAGATAAAGAACTAGAAACAAGATCTAATATATTGTAGCCAAAATCCCAAATTCAGTTAATGTTAGCCAAGTAATTTTCGTAATAATAAATTTCCTAAAGAAGGAAAAACCAAATGAGCATTCGCAGGCGCCTCATGCAGCTGCAGGCCGATTACAACGATTAGCGAAAAAGCAGACAGGTAAAAGCTAAGTGCACATTCGCAGGCGCATGCCGATGAAGACGATTAGAGGAAGAGCAGGCTGGGATTAGAAATAAAACCATAAATTTTGGTACAGTAACATGCTCGTAAAAATGTACATAAATAGAATATTTGTGGAAGGGAAAGTTAGTCGGGCAAGAACATTTGAGCTGAGAGCACGGCCAAAATAAATTGTGAATAATCCTACATGTAAGAAATATAATTGTAAATAAATACTTCTACTGTTGTGAAAGACAAAGTAGTAAAATAAAATAACTTTGAAGTGTATTTATCTTGATCAAAATATCCACGATCCAGTGATACGGACTGTATCTTACAAAAGCGAATTTCATAACAATATCATAAAGAATTTTATTAAGGAACTCAAGTTGTCAACTAGTTGAATTAGAGAAGCCCTTGGGAGTAACGTCAACCAATAGATAACTAGTAATTGCACCGGTGTTGGTATTCTTAAAATTTTTATAGTAAAAGCTCTGTTGAACACTAGCGAAGACTAGGGAGTGATGCAAAATACAAGTCGCTATAGTCTGATGATTTCGACCCACCGCAACATTATCGCTTATGAGAAAGTAATCAATAACAGATTCAGATTGCTTCTGAACATTGAAATGACTCGGAAGGCATTTACGTCTGCAACAAAGGCCATCACCCTCGTACATGTCTCTAATGTTTGCAGGTTTCACGGTTTGAAATACATCACTCTTGACATACTACCGCATAGAGTGAGCAAGTACTGCTATAATATTACCGTACAGAATGAGCAAGTGATCATGGGTTCCGTCAAAACAGGACACATCGCCGCTAGGCTAGTAGACCACGCCAGCAAAGAGGGTATTGTTTAAAGGCTTAAAGCAAAAAAGAAAGACTCACAGATTCTCTTCTTCATACCTTGAAAAACAGTTTTATGGTTAAATTAGGTATATATATAATTACACCTCCTGCAACTATTCGATCATCTCTGAGTAGATTATACCATGGTAGGGGCACAGGAAGACTAGATATATGCTCTTTTAGCGAAGTCTACCTGACAGCGAAGACTTCGAATGCGTTACTATCAAGAAGACTTCCCAGTCCGTCAAGTTTAGCAGACCTATTAAAAGGAGTGACAATCTGACAGTTCAAGTGGAAAATTATCAAGCTAGGGCCACCTTTCGAAAAGTACCCCAGGAATGTTCAACGGGTAGTCAATAAAATCACGGGAAACTTCAAATTGAAATTTTAAAAGTTTTGTAATATCGTTGCTGAGAAGATTACAATTGTAGGAATCAAACTCGTGGAGAAGTTTACCTCCCGCATTTACGATTTATTAGAAGTCATGAAAGTGATGGAAGATGAGTTAGTCAAAAAAAGCCATTCATTAGAAATAATTGGAAATAATGTATAACCGGTTGTCTCGACATTATAATCGTACTGGCATTACCACATCATCCCTGCGCACGTGATTAAAATCGCCGGTTTCCTTGATGTAAATATATAGAATACGAACATTAAATTTTAGACTCATTTAAATAAGAATAACGACATCTTGGTGAAACTTAAACGTAGCTGTTAAAGGTATATTATGAAAAAGCTATGTTTCCACGCCCACGACGATTCTTGCCGATATCATTGGAGGCGAGATACGATCTCGAATCTATATCAATAAACTTCTGTCGCGACTTTGGCAAAAGCTGAACTCTTTTTGCAGGGAAATTAGTACTAATAGAATAATGGAAGGATATGGTACTAAATTCAAGATATGCAGCAAAAATTTGATCAAAGTAAACCGTATACCTAGTGAAAGTGTAGTTGTCTCTTTCTTCTTTGTCTACTGTGATTATTATATCGCAGTCTTTCGTATTTAATTTGGCTGGTTTTTTTATTTAATTTGGACTGTAGTATTGTAAGAATAACAATTAAGTGAACTTTGGGACATATACGAAATTATAAATTCGTTAATTTATGCGAAGTAACATTATCCATGTTGTTAATTTAAATATTTGTTAATAGTTATCTTGGTACATTGGCCACTAGATTCGAATTTTGGACCAAGTGCCGTCAGAAAATTCTGCCTCAAGTATAATGGTCTTAATCTTATTGTCGCCCATCTGAATGGCCAAAGTGACAGCTCTTCTAACACGTCTACGAAATTTGATGAGCTTGGTAACCCTCTTGAAAGTAATAGATTTGATATATTTGCGGTACATGAAACTTGGCTTCTAATTCCATTCATTGCTTACCAGCGTATTATCTTGCAATGACCAACCAATGTCCAGAGTAGGAGGAGTAGCCCTACACATACAATTTAAGCGCAGGTTTTCGAGTAATGGAAGAACGGACCCCTCTTCATTGAACTGAGTCTCCAAACAATTGATTTGCTTTTCGATGTATTCTTGCCCAGAATACATAAACCGCCTTTCGAAAAAACGTATAGTGACCTGCTTGCCTTACACCCCAGTATGGTAATAATGCGGAGATTTTAAATGCGATTTATTTCAACCAGTTTAATCTTTTAGGGGTACGTGTGCCGCAGAAATGTTCTCCGATGCAGACATAATTGTTTAGCGACTCATTTTAATAATTAGCATAAATCTACGCGTACATCAATTACCTTCTCATCTATCACGGCGCAATCATCAAAAATAATTTACTTCTCACAGGAAGATGTTAACTCATAATACATCAGGATACAAAATGACACATTACTAAAAAAAGAAATAGAGCAAGTAATACGCATAGAAAACGCAATAATGCCAAACTGCGGAGAGAAATATATTGATATAGTAAACATTCAAGAACTATGAAATAATACAAGACACTAACACACAAACACAGTATAATAAAGTTATTTTTCAAAGGATATTCAAATCTCGATACCCTAGACAGGACTCAGAAACAAGATCTCACAAGAATATTCAAACAATACAAAAACAATATTTTATGTAGAAAATACACAGCAAACAGATTTTATGCGCAGAATACGCAAGTGTAACGTACACAAGAGTAATATAGTTCCCCACTCAGGATATGACAAATTCATTCCGTAAAATAAAACTTCACAAAAAAATCAAACGAACTAACTTTTTAACACTCAAAGGACGCTAACAACAAATCAGTTTGTAAGCGGTACTAAATACCTCTCAATGCGTGAGTTGAGCTCAGAGGCGCCAAAGTCCACTTTATTAGACAATTTGTACGTGCCGGAGAGCATTATTACATTTGCACTGCCCGCTTCGCCGATGCAAACTACTAGATGTTAGGGTTTATACTCATAGTTTTGTATATAAAAAAAAAAACAGACGATTGAACCACGATCACTACGTCCCGGTACGCTTTGGCCTCTTTCGTTGGGCAGGATTGCTTTTCCTTTGCTGGTCTTATTTTGCCTTTCAATGTGCGGCCTACGGTGAGTGCAAAGGTAGAGGCCAAACGGACATCACGGTCGGAGCAGAAATGTCCTAATCTTTTGGCGCTAGCGGTCAATGAGATAAAGCTTCTAAGCTAAAAAGCAATGCCAGACGATCGTCGCAACTAGTGGTTGATTGTGACCTTAAATGTGTAAGGCCAGTGATTTTTTCAATTCTTGCGCGTTTTGACGCGATATTTTTACCAAGTTGGCCAGGGTTGCGTGAACATAATTCATTAGTTAATCGGGAATGTATCGTAGAATAAGGTTTTATTCAGAGTGAATAGAATGTTGATATATACAAATAAACTTAAATGTGAAGAAATGTCCTAATTCATAACATATGTATGGACATACTTTCTAAATGTCAAAGATAATGTTATGCATTACTTATTCTGCTTATACACCATCCATTAACCAATCCTATAGAAACGATTGCTTGTCTATTTACTGGGCAACCATCTTTACAGAAAAAGAACGTTTTGATTTTTACGCAAAGCAAAACAACTACTTTAGATAACGCTTATTTGATCCTAAGGTACCCATGCGTTCTTCCAAAGAGAAGTCGGACATAAACTTAGGGGTTGTATTTGATTACAATATAATGCATTTACTGTGTTTTGTATTGGAGGTGGTAGCGAAATCGTTTCATTTCAAGTATGTAACCCTACCTGCCTCTCCTCGGTTAGTTCCCACAGACTAAAAGAGGTTTCGAGTAAACAAGTGAAGCTTATGTAAATAAACGAACCATCCTAACTATTTGTATCAATGTTCAGCAGACTGTTTCGAGTCTAAACGTGTTTTATCTGTGGGAAATTTTCTATGTAAAAGTTCCCGCAGGCGAGCACGCACGTATATACCTGAAGCGCTAAGAGCAATCACCTGATCTCCAGGAAAATATTTAACTGAAGAAGCTAATCCTTCTTTCAGAATCTCTCATTGACCTTGGAAGACCAGCTCTTCTTTGGATGCCTGAGACAGTATCCGTCAGGTTTGAAAAAGTCCATATGACAAAACAAATTATTCTCTTCTTTCTTTTTGACTTGTCCCAATCGTATCCAGTTGGTCTGATAAATTAGTGGCGCAATTTCCTTGGTTCAAAAATGTATGCAAGTAAGCCCGCAGCCTGGTAATACACCACGAAAAGTTCTGGCAATACCTAACAAAACAAACAAAAACAAAAGCGGTTAGAAATGTTTCCCAGGGATCCTAGGGCTACGTATACTGAAGCTTAAAAAAGTAGTACGATTGTGTCTCCAATTGATGGCGAAGGCTTTGTATCTTCTGACGCATCCTTCCGCGCGTCTCACAATAATCCAATCGATCAGTCGACAAAGACTGACACCACTAGTCAAGTTGGATTAGCCTCAAGCAGTGCTGCGACGCAATCTACGTCTCCTAATAATAATAGTGGAAGACGTAGTAGTTTCGGTTCCACCAAAGAAAACGGCGGCATGAAATTTCATATCGTAAACCAAATTCCTAATGTAAACCCAAGCAGAGTTCCACCTTTAATTTGAACCTATCAGAAGATAGCATGGTTGCTTCTTTCAAAGTGTTGTTACACACGTAGCACTTCACGGCTGTCCTGGACAAACCATTCTGATTAGAATATTCGCACCCTCGGCAGTTAGGACAAATAAACCGCGTAACATATCGCCGGCAAAAAACTAGGTAAGCAACTTATGGAAGGCCCAATAAGTTTCATTTTCCAAAATGTTAGAGGCCTAAATTCAAAAATTCGCTCTATTTTCCTAAATTCAGTGAGCACGGAGTTTTCCTGTTTGGGCTTCACTGAAATTTGGTTAAACCTTAATTTACATTGGTTGATTGGATCGTACTGGTGGTGTTAATTGCCATATTTAATGCAGCCCCATCCTATCCGATTGAATTTCCTACTCCTTGTTGCCGTTGAATTTATTGTCATTTGGGCGAAAATTGGCAATAAACAGTTATACGTAACTTGCCCCTACTTTCCCCTAAATGCGGATATCTCCATGTATAAGAAACATCCTGCACTCACTTGTGACGAGGCCGAATCATAGCGTTGGGAGACTTCAATTTGCCACATGTCACTTGGTGTTATAGTAACAATTCTGGCTGTATGATCCCTTCAACATCTAATAGAGCTGTTGTATTTTTCAATGAATTATTTGTTTGTAATTTACTGCAATACGACCGTACTTCTAATTGTAATCTAGCAGACTGCTGGATTATTGCTTTGTAAACTTCTCGGAGATAGTTGTAAACCGCTGTCCACGTTTTAGCGTACCTGAGAATTCCTTTCATCCGTCAATTAAATCTCATCTTACATACATTTGGCTTGATATCTCTGCTGGAAATATGGAATAAAGGCGAGTATATAGCACCATTTATTACTTTGAATACAAAGGAAACGCCAAGAACAAACCTACGTTTCTCAAGAGACGCTAAGGACAGCAGAAGCAACCTATTTTCATAGGGAGGAAGAGACGCAATCGGATCCCAACCCAATTTTCTAAGGGCAAACAGCAAGAATTGCTTTTGAACAGATTCAATTGAATCTACATAGCACCTACATGAAGGTGACCAAACAACAGTGGCACACTCGAGTATGGGTCTAACCAAACACATATACAGCCTTTTCGTAATGTAGGGATCATCAAGCTCTTTGGACCACCTTTTTATAAAACCAAGCGCGGACCTAGCTTTGCTAATCGAAAGCTCAATATGCAAGTTAAAACGTAACCTATGGTCAACTAGAACGCCTAAATCTGTAATCGAATCGACGTCCTCCAACTTATGCGAATCTATGAAATACTGAGTAATGAATGACTTTCTTCTTGAGAATGAAAGCTTCTTACATTTACTCAGATTTAGTTTCAGAAGATTCACAGAGCACCATGCAACAAACTTATCCAAGTCACCTTGAAGCTGATGTGATTGCGATTCAACAGCGAAGGAGGAAAACAGTTTCACATCATCATACATTAAGATCCGGCTGGAATTAACCACCGATGGAAGATCGGTAAGGTATAAAGTAAATAAAGTGGGACCTAAGTGACTTCCTTGAGGTACGCCAAATATAACGGGGAATTCATCCGAGGTGATAAAGTTGAACAAAACCCTGAAGGATCTGTTGTGCAGATAAGACCTTATGCATTTCACTAAATAGAAAAGGAAGCCTGAGGCTTGGAGTTTAAAGATAAGTAAGTTATGGTTAACCATATCAAACGCTTTGCTTAAATCAGTGTATATCACATCTGTGCGAGAGCCACTAGAAAAAGCCTTGAAAACATGACAAGTAAACTCTAACAAATTGGTGACCGTAGATCGCCCTTCCGAAAGCCGTTCTGGTGCGGAGAAATATACGAATTAATGGCAAAGGCCAAATGCTGAGTCACAATTCGCTCGAACAACTTGGGCAAGACACTCAACTTGGCTATGCCTCTGTAGTTCCCAACAAATTGTCTACTTCCACTCTTGTGGATAGGAATAAGGAAACTACTCTTCCAACATGAAGGGAAAACACCTAAATACAAGGAAAGGTTAAAAATCTTTGAGATAACACCACATAACTCGACAGCTCAAGAGTTAAGAACACATGATGGAATTTCATGAGGTCCAGGCGAACAACTGTATTTTAAAGAACTCAACCCTTTAAAAACTTCATCTTCCGAAATAACCAAGTTAGGTATTGAAACCGAGTTAGTTATAGGATATGGGTAGTTTGCTGATAAATCGAAATTAGCAATCGAAAAGTTTCGATTTTAAAATCATCCGAGGAAATATGAAGGGGATATGTGGACATTTTTTTTAGAGTTAACAAATTTAAAACAGTATTTAGGATTATCAAACAGATAGGATTTAATGAACTGGAAGTATCTGCAGTAATAATGGTGATTGAGGGAGTTAAATCTATGCCTCACCACCGAGTAAGCGAAATAGTCGAGCGCAGAGCCACTTTTCGAATATTTTTTGAATAGCGTGTTTTTTCTATTCTTGTAATATTTAATTGTCTTATTAAACCAGGGGGACACCTGCTTCGAGGTCGGCACTGCTTGATCCGAGCATATGCAGCGATAGCTAGATTTAATGTATTGTAGAACGATGACAATAAGCTTTCAATTCTTCCGGTTGAGAAATCAAGCCTCATATGAGAAAGACGATGTTTTAGCAATACAATATTGATTTTATGAAAATCATAACATTTATTTAAAAAAGTTTGATTTGGCACATTAAGGCAGTTCAACGAACCATCATTCATATGTTGAAAGGAAATGCACATAGATGGACGATAAGGGTCCTTAGGTAAACTAAAAGGTGGGCAACGATTTACGTTAATCTCAGGACAGTTGGCAAAGCAGAGATCAAGCAATCTACCATTACAATTGGGGGTACGATTATATTGAACCAAATTGTGATCAAACAATTCATTAAAGAACACAACAGACCTATCAGACGTTGAAGTAGGAACCAAACAGCCAGAATTATCACTGTTACACTAAGTGACTTGAGGCAAATTGAAGTCACCCAATGCAACGACCAAATCGTTAAGTCTAGACCGCTTGGCCACTTCACAAATGAGGGCAGCGTGTTTCTTGTAAATGGAGATATCAGAATTTGGGGGAATATAGGAGCAAGTTACAAATAGCTGTTTATTAGGCATTTTCGCACGAATGGCGATAAATTCAACGTCAGGAGAAGTGCGAAATTCTATTGAATTGGACGGGACTGACACAGATATGGCAATTAATACACCACCACCAATGCGCCTCACTCGATCATTTCTGAAGACTTGGAAAGAATTGTCAAAAAGTTCCGCGGAATGAAGATCACGTTTTAGCCAAGTTTCAGTGAAGGTCAAACAGAAAAACTCCGTGCTCACTGGATTTAGAAAAGTAGAACGAATTTTTGAATTTAGGGCCCTAACATTTTGATAAATGAGAGATAATGGGCCTGAAGAAACATTTAATTTTTTGAAGGCAACAAGACTATTGCTTTGGTATTACTGGAACGATCTCGAGGGATAAATTCCCTAATCAAGGATCCTACTGGCCACAGTGGTTTGTTTAACAACATATCACTGTTTTCAGTCGGAACTAATATTTTAAAAGAGGAGATTGCTCTAGATTAGAAGGGGCCATTTTGAAAATGCTAACGCGCTTTAAGTTGACTGATGGGACTTTCGCCGCCAGATAACTTTTTATGTTATCCACCGATGTTTCAGGTGCCAGTCTTGACACAAATGTTGCTTTTCTGGGAGGAACTGCCGTCAAGCAAATATAATTAGTTGGAACAGGAGGGTTCGCGGTTGGGGAATTTAGAGTTGGGGTGAATATAGATGGCGTTATCGCCCTCGGTCTTGTGACCAGCGTTCAAATTCGCACAGCCAGGGGGAGAGGATGATTTATATTTCTCTTTATTATTTTTAGGCGATGGCGCTTGATTAGAGTGAGTGGCGGCCCTGGGCGGAGATACTCTTGCCACTTCAGTGTAGCCTCAAACGGAAGGCCTTGCCGGCTTGTTTGTAACTATGTTGTTACCAACCGACTCAACAATATAGGAAACATTAACATTCATTTTAGAGTTAGAGGGAGCTGTAACTTGTACCAACGAATCAGATTTAGAGGAACTCAGAGGTGACGTTCCACACGCTACGCTACGAGTAGTTATTTTTCTGGCTTGGGTAGAAGATGAGTGCTCAATAAAACGGCACTCATCAAACCTAGACTTAATAAACTCAAAGATTTAGATTTGCGATCACAAGTGCTAATCGCAAGAACCAAAATGAAAATCACAAAAATTTTAATGTAATTAATGAATTTTTACACGTTCAAACCTCTTATACTTTTACATAAAGCCAATTTTAAACACGTATAAAACGAAAACATAAAAAATTGTAGCAATAAAACTAACAAAAGCGTACGATCTCGCGCGCGTCAGTTGCCACACTGTTAGCTAAGGATAACTTCTAGCCGATCTTGTATTGGCACTGAAAGAGGTTGACAATCTTGGCATAAAATAGCCGAGCAGTTTAGAAACTTATTCTACACCACTACCACAATCACCAGTGAGAAGAGATTCATAGGGAATCTTTGTAAATATTTCTCCACACGCCACCAACATTTATTACAACGCTTTGATCATGTCATATCTAAATTAGCTTATAGGCCTAACATCTCCGTAAGGATAGAAAATTATTATCTTTCACCAAGGTTTTCTATGTTTGCATCGGTTTAGGGGTCGCATTTACACTGGCTGGCCATGTACCTCGGTGCTAGAAGGTGTACATGTTTTTCTTTCTTTTTTTCTTCTGTTCATTTATACATGAATATTGTTCTTTTTATAATTTTGTTCTTTTCTTATTTTTACTGTTTCTGTATTCTTCTTTATATACTTTGTGATAATTATTAATAATATTTACCCAAAGGACTTTACTTCTAAAAGTCAATTTTATTATTTAGAAAACGATCTCACCTAACTAGTGGATCCGAAACATTAGAAGTAGCAAAAATCGTCACAATTGCCGGAGCCGACGCAGATTTAAGCAATTTGCCATCCTATAGCCATCCTACAATCACATTCGTTCGTATTAGCATCAACACTATTAGCAAAATCTCTTGGTAGAACGCAACGTGCCTTTACGCT
Source organism: Glossina fuscipes (assembly GCF_014805625.2). NCBI lineage: Eukaryota > Metazoa > Arthropoda > Insecta > Diptera > Glossinidae > Glossina > Glossina fuscipes. The sequence continues at coordinate 2,705,505 of NW_023998459.1, read as the reverse complement.
TTTATTTGTAGCGGAGCTCGGCGACTCACCAATACAAATCGCAGCAGCGGCCTGCTGCTGATCACGACTTTTACGGCTTAGTGGAGAACTTTATGATAAATCACCGCGACGATAACATATTTGTACGGTACCAACCCCCGAAAACTGAGTAGCCGTTTGATGTTCAGCATAAAAATCCCAGAACCGTAGGTAGTAGAATCTGTAGACTCTTTATCTGAGACGGTTGATAAAGCCTAGGACGCGGGCGAGGAGACGTTGATGAAGCAAGACGGTAATAGAGCCATTCGCGCTTACAGTGGATTTATGGTCTGGCCAAGCTTCAGTGGCGAGGAGGAATATGTTTACTTGATATAAACATCTCGTTGTACCAATCAAACTAGCGAAATCATTGTGCATTTCAGTGAACTCCGCCTATGTTTACTTTAAGACCCTTAGAAGTCTATGTCCTGCCGACGACAACAAGGGCATGACCCGCACAATCTATTTCAGCCGTTAGTTATGCGATCAAAATGGCTGTAGCTAGCTCCGAGAATTTAGGGTTCTTCAACGTCTCACACAGCCAGCACATCAAAAAATGTTACGATGAGGAAGTTTGGTTACCACTTCTTTGGACCTTTGATAACAGAACTCCATGACCACACTAAGTTGTTACTGAATACTGAGGTATGGTAACTAACCGCTATCACCTGCTGTAGACGTGGTAGTTATATATAGCTTTGTCGCTCTATTTAAAAAGCCAGATATTACTGATTAAATTTCTCTGACCCAATCAGCGGAAGACAAGTTATCAATTAGAAAATAGAGAAAATTACAATTATATGCCTTGAAAACGTAAATACAAAGTCAATTCAATTTCAGGAAAATTCTGCAAAAATCGTTAAAGTTCAGTTGCGTTTGTTTAATAATTAATAATGTAATGGTCCGTTATGAAAACGATCGGTTTCACAGCAATGCAAACTTAGTCAATAGCAATAAATAAAATGTAATATTTATCACATTTAAAACTCGTAAATTCACATTTTTATTTGAAAGTGAATTAATTAATGCAAAGTTCTCACTGTACCATTGTTTTATAACACTGTTAGAAAAATTAAGCATTTAAGCATATGAACAGCTAAGGAAAGTAAAGGATTTTGTAAGAATTGAAATACTTAAAATGGGGAAAAAAATGCAAATTTATAATGCTTACCTGTCGGCGTTTGAAAATAAAATTGCTTCTGCAGCTGACGTTTCTCGGAAAAATTAGTAATAGTTCGTGGAAAAGACATTAACGCAAAAACATCACAAACAGGTACCGGTAACTTGCAAGCACGAAGATTGTGTACTTAAGTTAAAAGTCTATTATGCCGAGACATTGGAATTTTAATATTCGAGTGGACAACACTACAGGGTATAGTGTACATCAATTGCTATAAATAACCTGTTTATAAATACATCTTCTCAGTATTGTAAATACGTTAAGCTACAAAATTGTGCACATCAGATGCACAAATATCGAAGGGAGTTGAAATAACCGTAATATTAAAAACCGGTACCGTAATTCAACATACACTTTCATATAACGTAATGTGTTCATTAATTATTTTGGCGTACCTACAAACTTGTAGCGTAATTTATTTCATACATGCCCTAACGTAGGCATTATTTACAGAACGCCCATAAAATTTTTAATAGGTAAAATATGCATTTTTGCAAGATAGCAAATAGAAGTAAAATCGAAAACACTCCGAAAAATATAAAAGACACAGAAAACTCAAAAGGCTTTCATTGCCGTGTCTGTTCGAATTTTATTAATCCTACATAATAGGTATGCCGCGATTTTCGCGAAAACGAATTTGCGCGAAGCGAGAATGGTCATCCAGACCTTGAAATGTGTCGTCGTTATTTATGTTAATTTGCTTTTGTTGCATTTTAGTGACACACTTCAAACTATTCATATTTCTGGAGTGAACAAATGCAAAATGCAAGTGCATCATTTTGTATATTTGTTTTATTGTAGTATGGAAGAGAATAATTCTGCGTTAGTTAATAACAATTATAATTTATATTCCGTGTTTTTACGAATAAACTTTGTCATTTGTTCGCCATAACATTGATGGTGTTTTTTATTCTTTACCAACCAAATTAAGTACTCCTTCTCTGGCAACTGCTACTTTTCACCTTGATGAAAATCACAAGTTGAGTGTTTAGTTTGGTTTCATCATTACCTTGTGTTCACATTTGGTTCATCACTATTGTGGGTGTGTGCCACAACAAAATATATTGAGACTATGTGATAGATATCATTTAGGTTTCTGTAAACAACTCTGAGCGCATTGAAAAGCTTGTAATTATATTTACTAACTAAGTTTTATGAAGATAAAGTTCTTATAAAAGCGATTCGGGGCATTAAAGTTTATCTTACCAAACAACGTGAGCGGCCAGAAACTACCATTGATCAACTCAATTAAAACACCAGCAGTAAATATGCGTTTCTCAAGCGACAGTAAGGCTAACAAAAGCACTTTAGTTTCGTAAGGAGGCCGAGAGAGCGGGTCCCGTTCCAAATTTCTTAGGGCAAACGCCAACAGTTGCTTTTGAACGGATTCTATTGAATATACATAGCTCGTATAAGAAAGACACCGCTTAACAGAGACGCACCCAAGTATTCGTCTGATCAATCTTATGTATAGCCTTTCTTTAATATGAGGAACGTAAAGCCACCATTTAATGAAACCTAACGCCGACCTAGCTTTATTTGAAGAAGGCTCAAACGCACATTAAAAAGAAAAAAGAACTCCTAAATCGACGAAAATGTCAATTTTTTCCAACTTACTTGAGTCAATAAAATACTCAGTACTGCATAACTTTCTTCTTAAGAAAGAAAGCTTCTCCCATTTTTTTACCTTTAATTTCATAAAATTTAATGAGAACAATGTAACCAAATTATTTAAGACAAATTGAGACTGATAGGAATGGGATTCCAAGGAAAAGGAAAACAACAGTTTAATATCATCAGCTGACTAGATTAAGATACGGCTGGTCTTAATCACCGAGAGAATATCGTTGATGTATAAAATCTGCTGCCTTGAGAAACACCAGACGTCACGTGAAATTCATCCGAAGTGCTGAAGTTAAACAAAATCCTGAATGATTTGTAATGAAGATAAGACTTAGAAAGGATAAGTCAATTAATATTCATCCCGAAACCGATCGTTTTAAGACTTTCAGATTCATTTCTTACAATTCTGATAATCTTTAGTTTCTCATGGTGTGCAAGATTGTTTGGTTGTACTTATCGGTTTGTATAGCATATAGTTTAAGCAGTAGCACGACTAATTTCAATTGTTTTTGCTAATTCCCCCAATGATTTTTTCACACTTCCCAATTTTAAAATTACTTCTCTTAATCTCTTGAGAAATTTGTTTCTGTTTTTACACTTTTTTGTGTTATTTGTTGGGACAGAAGTATGTTTTTTGTTTATAATTTTATATTATAAATTTATTTCAAGTCAAAAAAATATTTACTTATTATTTGAAATCACTTTCTGTTTCTTAAGAAATATTTCTTTTAATAAATGCAGCCTCGAACAGGAGAAACCTTAATTTTTGTACTGTATGTAGGCTTTGTTGGGCTACCATACGTTTTATTAATTCTAATGTTCTATTAACTCCTTTCCACAAAATAATATAGAATAAAAAAAATATTTAATATTTTTAAATAAGTAGGCAGACTGTTCATGTTACTCTTTCGACGATAACACTAAACTTTGGTAAACAAACTAGGCCCTAATTTGCGCTTCAAATTTGCTTGAGCTGACAATTACTTTAATATTGAGTGGTAGCGAGTTTCATAGTTTTTAGCGGTACGAAATACCTATGGTCGGGAAGAATAAATTTTTTTTGCTTTCAGATTTCGCGACCTGAATCGTCTAATTTAAGTACTTGGTGTACGAGGACGAATGAATTTATGAAGAATTAGGGTACGTTGGAAGATCAGAAACCGTAATCTTTAGCGAAATCTGCGATTTTCTATCGGATCAGCGATTACTCAACACACGCCTGGCATGTATTGGCATAGACTGTAATTTATTGTTAGAGGCAAAGCCAAATTTGCAAAATACATATGCCCCAAACGATGTGAATGACATGATGAGGTGTTTAAGCAGCATTAATTTGATGAAGGTAGGAATACAGGATGAACAGAGCCATAGTTCATTCAAAATACAGATTGCAATAATTAACCTTTCACTTATTCGGTAAGGAATGATAATCGCACCCATCAGATGATGTGGGGTCATCAAATAAATGCTTTTTCTTTCAATTTGTAATATAAGTTAAAGGATAATAGATATCAAGACAGATTTTTTTTAGATATTAGTTCTTGCTATTTTTATCTAAAAATGAGTTTTGGAATTTGACCCCCTATGGACTTCTATTAAAATTCAATCCAGGAACACGCGTTTTTTTCCCTTTTCTAAAATTTTCTCTTAGTTACCAATAATACGAACAATCTTGATGAACGAGATAATCGAGAGTTTGTGTTTTATCGGAATAAGTGAATGCTTCAAAGTAAAAAGTCCAATAGAATTACATTGCATAATCTTTGCGCAAGCTTACATAGCCACTTTTGCAGATCATACGATCATCGAAGTTTTCTTCGAAAAAATTTATTTTGTCACGATATGAAATAACACACAACTTTCTTGAAGCAAGTCGAAATCACTTACCGTTTGCAACAAAAAATCGATTATCATATATCTTTGGCGTTCTCTATTGGCTCCAATGACATACTTACATTTAAATATGACATTTTCAGCCCGCAAATTACACCAAAAAGTTATTTTTGTGTATTATTATTTTGTGTATTATTGTGACCACAATAAAGTAATTGTTTTTCAGTGACAGAACTCGAAACAGTAATTCATCAACATTTTAACCTATAAAAAACGGAGTTATTCCTTAGGCGCATTTACTATCGCGTACCAAATCGTTAAACACTAAAATTCGATCTACTTACATAGCTTTACTGCGCAAAGGATTTTCTTCTTTTGCATTTACGAAAACTTGGCTAGCCTCGTCGAAGATACTCCTAGCGCGAAAGATGAAAGAGAACTGAAGCTGACATTTTACTCAATTAACTATCCAGTTTTGTTCCCGTTTAACTTATTTTGAATGTCCAAAATCCTCTAATGTGGAATTTATTGCCACTCGAATAAAACTTGGTAATAAAAAGTTGTTTGCTCCTGCTTTCGCCCAAAACGTAGATGTGTGCGTCTGTACGTAATATTTTGTTCTTATTCATGACATGAAAACCCTGTTGATTAAAAGCAAATATCGCAAAATTTTTCAAAATTTCTCAAAATTCAATCATATATCTCTGTTGGGTACACAAAGATCGAGTTCTTTTATAATATTAATTTAGGTATAGTAACATGCTTGTAAAAATGTACACAAATAGAATATTTGTGGAAGGGAGAGTTAGTCGGGCAAATACATTTGAGCTGAGAGTACGGCCAAAATAAATTGTATTATTATTATTATTATTATTTTAATTTTAGACTAATGAATTGAATTCTTAGACTAAAGAAAAAGACATTGAGCACTAGCAACACAGGCTATCGGCTCTAATTTAATAAATGGATATTAGATAATAAGCTTAGTAGTATTAATAAAGTAAAATATTGAATTGATATTGTGTTCTGAAGCTGATTGTAGAATGTTCAAAGGGTTAATCGTTCCAAATGCAATACTTCTAGCCAAGGAAAAGTTGAGGCAGTTGCAGAGAATGTGGTTTATAGTAAGAGTTTGTCCACAACAGCAGATTGGGGGAGAAGACTTCTTCAGGATCCATTGGTGAGTTGCGATAGTATGACCAAGGCGAATTCCGAAAATGTTTGTATCTTGGTTTTCTCAACATTTGTTGGATATAGAGGTGGAGTTAATTGAGGGTTAATGCAAGAGTAGTGTTGATGATGGTATTGTAAATTTCCTTCTGCAATTTTCTCTTTAACTTTTCTTCCAATGTATCTTTGAAGATCTAACTTTTCCATGACATCATCCATAATTAGAGGAGCAGAAGCAGCATACTTTGCCGCTCGATCAGCCTGCTCATTTCCCAGTAAACCGATATGACTTGGTACCCATAACTTTTTAATTTTTCCGTTGGGTGTAGTAATTATATTCCTTAATTTGTTGATGGTGCTCCATCTCGAAGTCGAAGGGTTCCGGGTAGCTTGTAATACAGACAAACTGTCAGTAACAATGACGGTTTTGAGTTTGTTTTTATGGGCAAGGTTGGCAGCGTGAAGGATAGCTCTGGCTTCGGTTATGAAAGTTGAAATGCTTTCGTGAAATATGTGGTTGAGAAGAACCCGTCCTGTAGCATCTACCACCGCACAAGCAGTAGGCAGACCAGGAGATTTTGAGCCGTCTGTGTACAAAAGATTCCAACCAGTATTGTCCAGTACTTGGGTTTTCTCAGCTATTATATTCCTGAAGACGTAATTTGGAGTATCTTCTTTCTTGTGCATAGACAGTGAGATGTCAAAAGAGCAGTCTTTCAAAATCCAGGGAGGTTTAACACCAAAAGAGCGGGAAATTTTTAAGGGAATGTTCAATTCCTTTGCAACGTACAAACAATGGTCAATTGCAGATGGTGACTTTGAAAGTTTCTTCGCAATAATAATCTTTCTTACGTCATCACCGAGAATGGATTTGTTTGAATTAAGAAGCTTAGGGACTATTTTAGCTTTTAACTCATACAGTCTATTTTCTAAGGTTGGGAGACCAGTTTCAATTTTAATATTATTTATGGGCGTCGTCCGAAAAGCATAACAACTTGCTCTAACGGCTTGGTGATAGACCGGTTTAAGGATGTTGATATTAGATTTGCAGCTATTGCCATAAATTATCAAAACATAGTCAATCTTGCTTAACGCAAGCATTTTGGTAAGATAAGCGATAGTGTTAATATGCGCATGGCTTCTCCAAGCAACGTACTGTATGAAATTTATCTTTGTTAAAAGGGAGTTTTTTAACCGAAGCCAGTGTGCTTTCCAACGATAATTGTTAGAAAACGTGAGCCCGAGAACATGGAGCGTCTGCACATTTAGTACTGGTAAGTCGTTAATATGCATCAGTAGGTTTCCTGCATCGCACATTTGTTTTCGACAAATGTGCATTTTTTTTGATTTTTGTATAGAGATTATAGCTCCTGACGAGTTTGCCCATGTGGAGATCTCACATGCAATAGATTCGAGGATGTTGATTGCTTTCGTGTTGTCTTTTTCTTTTGTAAAAATGTATACATCGTCCGCGTAGAGACAATGTTCCACTCTTGGTACACGGCAAAGAATTTCGCTAATTTCGTTGAAAGCGATCTGGAAAAGCGTGACAGAGAGAGGAGATCCTTGCGGAATGCCATTCTTTAGCGGAAAGGAATCAGAAAGATGATTGTTGATTCTAACTTTGAACCGCCGATGCGACATGAATGATTTGATGTAGTTGAAGAACATGAAGACCAACTCTGTCAAATGCTTTTTCGAAATCAATTGAGAGAATTGTTACGTGATTTCGTTCGGAAATTGCTTTGCTTGTGAAATAATCAATATGTAACACAGCGTCGATGCATCCTCTACCCCGCTTGAAACCAACTTGTTGTTTTGTTATCAGGTTCTTGGATTCAAGAAACCAAGATAATCTAGATGCCATAATCTTCTCTAATACCTTAGAGAGGCAAGGTAAAAGAGAAATTGGGCGATAATCTGATGCGATGGAGACATTTTTTGACTTTGGAATTGGAACAACTGTTGCCAGTTTCCACATGTAGGGTATATGGCCAGTCATAAATACCGTATTATATAGGTTCAGTAATTTATTTTTACTAGACTTAGACATAGCACTGATCATTTGGTATGAGATGCGGTCTAGACCAGGTGTCTTCCCCTTCAAATTGGAGAGACAACTTCCAAGTTCTGAGGTAGATACGCAATTTTCCAGGAACATGGCACATCTATCGATATTGCTCTCAGAGGAGTATTCGCACCACACTTTTCCAAAGTAATTAGAAATCTCATCTGCGTCAGTTAAAGTTCCATTGGGAGTGCAGATGGCAGAAATTTGGTTCAGGTTTGAAGTCCCATTAAGTCTGTTGATTTTGTTCCAGACAACTTTCATTGATGTATTTCTGTGAATTCGTCTCGAGAAAAGTTCGAAACTAAGTGCCTTTGATTTCCGTAATTCCTTCCTGAATAGAGCATTGGCCTTTTTATATAATAACAAGTGATTCTGATCAGGACATCTCTTAAAGCGGTGCCATAGATCCATTTTATTTTTCCTCAAAAACGAAAGCGTGTTGTTCCACCATGGAACCCTAGCTCGTTTAAAAGAGGTGTTGGATTGAGGAATAGAAAGATGAGCAGCCATGCGAATCGCTTTAGACATAATAGCAGCATCATGGTTGCAGTTTCCGTTAAATGGCTTTGAGTTCAAAAATGACTCCACCTGTTTGGAGTTATTGATCCAATCCGCTTTATCTAGGAGGAATTTGGCCTGTTTTGCTGGAGTAGCAGAGGACGTTGAAAGTTTAATATCGACTATGATTGGAAAGTGATCACTATTATGTAGATCATCAGAAATAGACCAGGACACCAAAGGAAGAAGTGATGGAGAGCAACATGTTAAATCAATATGTGAAAAAGTATGATGAGTTGAGAAGTGCGTTGGTTTTCCATCATTTAAAACGCAAAGGTTGCTTTGAAAAAAGGCCTTTTCTAAAACAGTACCGCGAGTGTTGTTCACTGTTGAGTCCCAGATGGTATTCCAGCTGTTGAAATCACCGCATATAATTAATGGGGGGGAAAGTACGGAGAATAAACTGTAGAGTTCTTGCTGAGAAAACGATTGCGAAGGTGGAATATAGAGCGAAAGTACTGTAAATTTTATATTTAACATTATTTGTATCGCTACGGCTTGTATATTTGAGCTTAAATTTATGAGTGTACGGAGTTCATCAAAATTATTAATAAGTCCCTTAATGTTCCATTGTAGAATTTTAAAAACTTTATTTAATTGTAATGACATGTAAGCAGAGTGGAGTTGACATGGGAGCGTTAAGTTGATATGTCAGCGTCTCCGTCGAGAAACTCGCTATAGGAATTTTTCATGAATGATTTATTCTTACCAGCAGAATAATCTGTATTTAGGTGATTTGGTACATTTGAAGCGCAACGGGTTGGCGCACGTGAATAATTTGAAATTGAAGGTTGATTAATGGATGAAAGAATGGATTCATTACCACTTGTGATTTGTTGAGTAAAGTTGAGAGCTGGAGATTCTGGAGAATTTGGTATATTAGATTTTAGCATATGTGTTGTTGTTTGGATTTTTTCAATATTTGCAGTTGCTTTGGTTTTTTCAATATTATTTTTGGCAAGTGATGTAACTGGTTTCGCAATATAATTTTTGGTTAATGGTGGAACAGGTTTTCCATTGGAAGCGGTTGCAGTTAAAGTCTTACTAGGCTCGATTTGCGAGGCAACAGCAGCATAGGTGTTACTTTTGCCAATTCCATGGGCTATAGATGGATTTCTTTCCCGGTATGTGCGTCGCGCTTCGCCCATGCTACAGTAATTTTCTGTTTTGATTTTTAATATTTCACGCTGTACAAAACGTGGGCATTGTTTGTCTAACGCTGAGTGTTGATCATTGCAATTTATGCAGAAACTACGGGTACAGCTTTCAGTATGTGGAGGATGACCACAGTTAGCACAAGATGCAGCATTAGTGCATCTTTTTGCCGTATGACCCAGGCGTTGGCAATTTTTACACCTCATAGGATTTGGGATGTATAGTTCTACTTTACATTTATACCACGCCACATCAACTGTTCGCGGTAATCGATAGCGATCAAAAGTTAAAATAATCCTTCCTGTAGGAGAGCGTGTTTTTCCGCCATCATTCAGTTTGGTTAATTTATATGTTTCAGTCACTCCTTGAATGCCCATTTCGCGAACAAGTTCATCTTCCGGTACATGCTTTAAGCAAGGGGCATAAATTACGCCTCGAACCGAGTTAAGTTTCTCATGTAGTTTAGCTGAAATAGCACATAGATTAGCTAAAGATTTTGCCTTTATGAGTTTTTCGGTTGCGCGCGGGTTCCCAGCGAGGACCAGTAAATTCCCATCGCGTAGAATCGAGATGGAGTCGATGTATGTTGTAATGCTATCTAGAGCTTTTTTTATAGCAAAAGGGCTAATTTGGTCAATTGTTATTCGAGCATCGGTTGAAGAAATAACAATATATCTTTTATCAATAGGGGTTATATCGCTGATCGGCAACACCGGAAAATCTGAATTTTTACTTTTTTTTCTTTGGGGGTATGTATCACTTAATAGATAAAATCTATTCGAGTTTTTGTCTGGCGGCCCCGGGGCCATTATGCCTTATTGTTGTCTATTGCTTATTATTTGTGAAATAACCACTCACTTGAAAAGGTTTGGGAACTGTGGAAGAAGGTTGGGAACTACTAAAGAAAAGTGTCAAATATTTTCAATTTTTTTTATTTTGTTTTTTTTGTTTTCTATTTTTTATTATATATAGACGAAACAAAAGCACATACGCGATATCCGCGTTAACCAGTTTTAGCAATAACACTGAAAAGACAGAAGTTAAATACACAAACACACCGAAAACACCGAAACAATTGAAAAGACGCAGACGAAAAGAAAACACGCACTACACTGAACACAAGTCGACTCGTTTTTTGAAAAATAAATTGTAAATAATCCTACATGTAAGAAATATAATTGTAAATAAATATTCCTACTGTAGTGAAAGACAAAGTAGTAAAATAAAAGAACTTTGAAGTGTATTTCTCTTGATCAAAATATCCACGATCCAGTGATACGGACTGTATCTTACAAAAGCGAATTTCATAACAATATGTTGAACGTAGCTGATTCGGCAGCCGTTGCTATAAGGCATCCCCAGGTGTCAACAGAATGCAGAAGTACTAAAAAACTACGAAATATGAACTGTTTAAAAACCTAATGAAAACTCTCTCTGCGTATCACATTCGAACACTTTATTGGCAGATGTGAATTTAATTATCGTATCCAAGAAAATTGCTACAAAGAATAGTCTTTATATATTATAGTATTAATATAAGTTTATTATATATTATTATTATTATCTATATGACACATAGGTATTGTATTGTTTTAATTTTTGTGAACGTGGGCTGTGCAGACGTGTGTAGCTGTATGGTATAGTTTGGGAAAAAAGAGCCGTTTAACTGGCCCCACGTAATGCAATTTTTTGTGGTAGCGCGACCTAGCTCTTAATCGGTAGGGCCCGTAATTCCGCATCACAAAAAGAAACATTAACTACTAATAAAACCAAAATAACTGGTAAAAAGAAATAAAAACCACATACAACAAAAGGTCTTCTACTCCCATTATACAATTATATCGTCTGCCCGGTACGTCATCCGTGAGTCTTTCCTTCGTCCGTCTGTTTCGGTCTAATGTCCCCCTACCTTTCCTCACGCGCTCACCCTCAACGCACTCCAGATACTGCGGTAGCGTGCTCACTTTAGCTGCTCATCGCGGTTCATATGTAAACAGAAACCAACAAAAGAACAAAGGGGTAAATACCTGCGCTTTCCGTATTCAGTAGCAGTCCCGGCCATTACCGCATTTTGTCCAAACGAAAAAAACCGCTGAGCTTCCTTACCCTTCCTCCAATAAGCACCTTCGTCATTGGTAGCAACGGCACATGGTGTGGTCATAAGCAGTGGTTTTTTAGGAAAACAAGTAGGCGTTGGTTTTATTTTTTTTGGGATGTCAAGTTTTTTTTTTTGTTGGGAACGTTTTTTTGATTATTCAATTTTTGGATTTTGTTCAGTTCTATAAAAATAAATAAAATGAAAAAAAGTAAATTCAAAAATTTTAAAAAAAATGTGTATAACAATATAAAGTAAAGACCTTTTTTTAAGTAATTTAAAAAAAGAAGAAAATTGACAATCCAACGCGAGTGCATTAAATAATTCAGCTCGCTAATTATATTAATGTTGTGACCGGACTCCTGAGTCATTTGTACCGTTGAAGAAAGGACATTCCCATTACAAAATAAAAATTATTCAGTTGAAATATGTCATCTCTAAAGTAAAGACTTTTTTTTAAGTAATCTAAAAAAGAAGAAAATTGACAATCCAACGCGAGTGCATTAAATAATTCAGTTCGCTAATTATATTAATGTTGTGACCGGACTCCTGAGTCATTTGTACCCTTGAAGAAAGGACATTCCCATTACAAAAAAAAAAAATATTCAGTTGAAGTACGTCATCCGCAAAAAAAAAAAAAATAAAGAAAAAATAATCATTTCTTACGGCACTTAAAGAAGAGCTAAAAATAACTAGAAGCAGTTAGTTTTAACCAATTGAAGATCGCTTGTTTCAACCAAAAAAACACACAATGTGTGAAATTGTGCACATGCAAGCCTGTCAATGCGGAAATCAAATCGGTGGTAAATTTTGGGAGAAAAATTAATGACGTAAATTGCCTAAAACATTACAGAAATATTGGACTACGTTGCACATGTGTAGATACGAGTGGCAGTAGTTTCAAAATTAGATTTATCAAGTTGTTAATTGTTTCCAAGATCTCGAATGTACATTCGGTGAGTTGTTATTTTTTTTTTGTTAACATAGAGTATAATTCTTATTTTTATTATAATTATAATTTTTGAATCAGAATACACATTTGACACTTTTAGATTAAGACATTTGTAACAACAACGCTTTAATAAAATGTTTGTAATCTAATTATATTGTTTTGATTCTGGCTGGCGAAGTAGGTGATCACCTAACACACTCACATTCACTACACATCCACTTACATCTAAAAATTTATAAAGATTCTATAGGGCAAAATCACTTTCAGGAACCCCCCAATTTTCGGCGAGCTAGTCAGATAGCGTTAAGAGCCCTTTTGAGCTTTGCATGCTACAGTTTTATCAAATATTTCTAAAACACCCTCCAGCTTTTCTTTTAAAACTATTCTTTGGTTAAACCGAGTTTTTACACGTCTGCTCGAGAATCAATTAATTAGCAACTCTTTTCAAACGTTCCTAAACGTGAGTGTTCCTAGTTTTTTATCTCGAGTAAGTTAGCTTCTTTGGAATGTTTCACTTCTTCATATCTTGATTCATTTCATGGGCAATTTCACTGATAGCTTTGTTGTCCGTTTTACATACGTGCTTCTAGCAAACCGTAGTAACAAAACTGCAAGTATTTTATATTCACAGTTTGTTGTTTTATTACAAATTTTGACACTTTTACAAAGCAACTTTTTCACATGTCTCAATATTAGATGCTTAAAAACTCCTTGATTTCTCTAGTAGAACTAAATTTATTATTTGGGTTTTCTTTTGTTTCGTTTTTGATTCGTTTTGTTTCTCGTTAATGATATAAAGGCATTTATATGTGTTTAAAAAAATGGATCACTTAATGCTGTTGGTTGTAACTAAGGGTATGTGTATTTAATTTGTTTATATACCTATATAAATATATATGTTATTTATTTCTTTCAACATTTATGTAAGTAGTTTACTTAATGACTGAATAATGGTAAAGAGGTCATCTAATATTTGCAATTATATTCACATATACACACATCGCTTCTTTTTATATTTCTTACAAAGTGTTGATCTTAATATTTGTTCGATTTCATTTGTTTACTTCTTCATTCAAACCGGACTTGCGGACGTTACAGTATGTTAATCCAATCTGACTCCTCCGACGATCATGCAATCTCGAATCTATTTTGGCAAATATTTCGCACCTAATTTTTCTGTTCTTCCATAGCGAAAATAATTAATTCTGTTTCAGTCCCCAAGTTAATTCTTTCTGAGTATGAAATATTGGAAAGTTTTTTAAAAACATATTTGCACAGTTTAATGACATCTTGGCACATATTGCCGAGATGAGCGCTATAACAAATATTTTTCAACTTCCTCTGTGAGTCGATATTTTTGCTTGATTTATGAAAAAACACTCTTCCATACTGCTGCACGAATGTAGAGATAGACATCTAGTTGCGATCTAAAGGAGCATTGCCAAAGGCAGTGGTTTATTAAAATTATTTGGATGAATTTCACCAATTAAACTGTCGCTATCAAATCTCATTAATTAGTTTTCGCGTGCCAGCCAAGCCATGCTCGATCGATCTGAACGATTCGAAGCTGGCAGTTTACAACTTTTGGATGACCGTGGTCATGCAAGAGGATGGCTTGTGTCTGTTAACCGCCGTTGCTGGTCTTTTTTCGAAAAATACATCGTTAAACTTATTCAATTGAAGGGAAGGACATCTAAAGTAACAGTTTCGTTCGGCTTGAGTGGCTCGTAATACCTTGCTGATCTCGCCATATGCAAAACAAAACTTTATTGTTATGAATATTCCGCTTCAGTATCGATGTAGATCGCTCTTCAGGACTAACCCGACCGATTTTGCGCTTATGATTCGTGTAGTGGACCCACTTTCCATCACCAACCCCAACACGTCCCAAACATATCTTATTTTATGGTCTAGCAAGCAATGAAACCGTGATGATGACAGGGTCCGAAATGGAATTTTCATGGAATTCATATTCTAGGCGTTCTCCCCTTTTGGATCTTTCTCGTCGAATGTAAACGTTTAGATTTAGTTGATTAATCAGCTGCTAAGCTATTCGAATGTTAGGTGAGAGTTTCAGAGTCTTCGAACTTTTTTCGTCCTCCAAGCCGTTCTTTGTCATTGGGTATGATGGAGCCGCAATACCATAAGCTTCTACACGGCTTCGGCAGCAGATTTCTCCAAATCTTATAGCAACAATAACGAATATCGAAAATGCAATTTTGAGTGTTCCGTGATGCATACTCTGAATAATTCATTAACACTAAATAGAAATCTGTTACTTTGTGTAGAGAAATGTCAAAATGATCGAATTTAACCGCTTTGTACGGCTTTCCATTGCTTTATCATTTTCACTAATATATGTCGCTGATCAAAATAGGCAGGGTCAAAAGACCAACAAAGTCAAATCCAAAATTAGTTGCGTTTTTAAATTTCAACTATGCACGTTTATTTGTGGTGTATAAGGTGGGTAAGGATTTGTTGAGTTTATTTCCTAGTGTGGCCCAACTTAGTTTCCAGAAAAGGAAACAATAATAATAATAATTGTTCTAATTTACAGGCATATGAGCAGTACAAGAATACACACATCACAGCCTGTTTGTTATATACCAAGTCTGTATAGATTACTTATCGGATGTGTGTAAAGCTCATTTCCGAAACATATCCGCCTTGACTTTATATCTCTGTCCGTTTAGTCACAATCCGTCTTCCCACCGCGTATATCCCGCAATGATCCACTTACTCTGCAGCCATCCCACTCAACGTTCAGTACTTCATAATATTATTTCATTTCAGCATTCGTTCCATAAAAATCGAAAAAAGAGGTAAATTAGATTTAACGTTACTTGTTCTGCAGAAAAAGAGAACGCAGAATAGTGCTTAGGCTGCCTCACTGTGACAAATTTCTGCCCATAGGGCCTTTAACAATCCACCATACACCCTGCCTGCTGGTCTCTGTTCGGCCCAAGAAAGTTATTTGGAGTTGAGTTTAAACACGTCTCTAAGCCTACCTTACTCTCATAAATAGAAAGACCTCCTCATTTCGTCTTTTCCTTTTACCTTTTTTAATATTTAATATAAAAATATGTATGAGATTTCTTTTTAATTTAATATAATAATAATAGAAATAGTAGTAAATAAATCGCTACAAAGAGGGAATTTTTAGTTTAAATAGCAATATATGTAATTGTTAATATCTCAATTTATGTAATTGTTATTACGAGTAAAAGGGTATGTACGTATCTATATATGCACTGTGAGGAACCAAAGTCGGCCCTCGTTTTGGCCTCACGCGTTCTCCGTCTCTCGCTGGGGAGAGAGGAGTGCTAGAGTGTAAGATAGGATAAGAGTAAGATAGGGGTAGTATAAGATTAGATTAAGATAGAATAAGAATAGATTAAGATAGAATTTGTAACAATAGTTTAACGTGGGTTCCTGCCTGAAAGGCTTAACTCCACGGCGGCCCAAGCCACTTTTAAGCGTACTACGCCCCATGGCGAGTTAGACAATCCCCACAGAGTAGGGGCCTAAACAGCACCAGAGTCCAGAACGGTTTATTGTGGTTGGAACAATAAACCCCACTCTGGTCAGCGGTGAGGCCTAGCTGCACTCGACTGTTCCACTTTGGCTTCGAACTGCCAAACACAACCACCACGAGTACTCCCCGAAGGGCCGCACCCAAGCAGTCAGGACTCACAAATTGACCAACGATATGCCTTCAAAAAGGGAAAAATTGCGCTCGCTTCCGCCATAAGGCTTCCACGGCGCCGTTGATCAATTACCACCATTACCCGCAGGCATCCGTGACATATATTCAAAAGTAAAATAGGCAAAAAGGGAAAAAGCCTTTCCGTCAAATCCCTTTTTTAATTTTTGCATGTATTAATTATCAAGAGAGTTTTTAATTAATAGGCCAAAGGGAAGGCCATTCGTCAATTCCTTTTTGTATAATTAACTCTGTCTTGAGAAAAATTTAATTCCAACGACTTTATGAACAAAGTCCATCATACACCCGCAGGCATACGTGGCTTTGTGAGGCGAGCCTACTGACCCCCGTGGCTCCCAGTTTGTTTTGCAAACCCTTTCGCATACTTTGGGCGGTTGTTAAAAACAACCGTACTTGCTTCGGATTCACCTTGGTAGCCAACACCATGAACTACTTTTCTTCGAGATATATAGGTCTCGGGTATTGCACTGACATGGCAGGGGCGATCTACCATGCACTCGCTAGATTACTACCTTCAACGTACTTAAAAACCATTCATTAATATATTTCCTAGGTAGTAACTAGCTATTGAATGAAGAGCTCATCTTCCAGCCAACCCCTCCACCATCTCTCAGAAACTTGTCGCCGAGTTAGTAGCACAAAACCTTAAACTCTTCCTAGCCGGCCGAAGCCGTTGCCCGGGCCATCACCACTGGGAGGTGAGGGTTTCGGCACATCTATGCTCCCCATTAAAGCATAGTTTATCTCCCCAGATTAAGACAGAATAGGAATGGATTAAGATAGGATAAGAATAGAATAGGTCAAGTTAGTGTAGGTTAAGGATAGGTTAGAGAGTTGGAGTTCAGTCGCCGACTAACGTAGTCGTAGTTTTCGAGTCACAGCCGTCGGAATAAAATTGTGATTAAAATACTAAAAATAAAGGTCCCTGCAGAAATATAAATTTCTTGTGCGTTTCCATTACCCTGGGCCGCTGAGCTGCCCCAGCCGTTAGGAAAGGGACGGAAACGTCTTCACAGCACATATGTACACGCATATAAGCTTTTAGTTACAATAAGAGTACATTGCCATACACATAAACTGTTAATCTATTTAATTTAGTACTTATTCATAAATATTTCTGTTAATATTATTGTGTCCACAACTTACATACTTTCTGTATCTAACTATTTTCAAATATGGCCTACAATTCCTCCGGGCAGTGCCTTGTGACTATGTTTAGTTAAAATTCCAGAATTTTGAACGCACAGAAATACCCAATAATTGCTTATGCATCTTCGCGTAACGCAAAACCACGCTTATAATGTGCAAACGGATTTTCAAATTTTTCTCTTTTCGTAATTCCTTTTTTTTATTTCAGCTATCGATTAGAAATTATAAAAAGAAAAGCGTATTAGCTAGGTATTCGCTATGTAATGGTTTATTGCTCTTTTGCAAAGAACAAAAATCTTCACTCAACAAAATTGTGCAAAAATACTAAAGAAAAAAGTTTTTCTTTTTTAAATTTTTTGGTTTTTTGGTTAACTTTTGTGGTCAATAATTTTCTGATTTGTTTTGGTTTTGTTTGATAACTGTTTATTTCTCTTGCATTTTTTTTTTTTTTTTTGGTTCAACTATTTGTAAGCGCCCAAGTGATCACAAAAAACCGATAATCATCAACCAACGCTGAATGCGATTATATACGCGATCCCAAATCAGCTGAAAGCTAACTTTCAGACCTGTTTCAACTTTGAACAAATTGTTTGATCATTTCGCAATTTAATTGCCTTTGGTATATTTTGATGAAGTTTTTCACAAACAGACACGAAAGCTTTGGCAAATTAGATTGATGCATGCTCTTTTTCCCTTTCCCTTGTAGTATAATGACGGTTACCTTAACCTCTTTCTGTTTTCTTAAGCCTCTCCCTTGCCCTTATTACTTGATTTTTCTCCACCTGACAATAGCAAGAGGAAGGTTTATAATAGGCGAATACAATCAGCAGTGATCCGCTTTTTAATTAATTGGGAAAAGAAGTGATATAAATTACGCGTGTAGAACGGTTCAAATATGGTAGAAACATTGGAAGTTTTTACACAAAAGTCGGTACAGCAAATCGTTCAATTTCGTTAGAGCAAACGCTTGCAGTAAAGCGTAAAGTGAAACCCACTAGAATTTTCTAAGAAAAAACTTGTTAGGTTTTGCTGATTACTTGCAAATTATGAAATTTTTTAAGTATGCATTACAGAAAATTCAATTATTTAAATACAAAAATGAAAGGAATCAGCCATGCCCATACAAAGTTATGTGATTAAATTTTCTTTTTTTTTTGTAAGAATTGGGCTTCGTTGGGCAAACGCAAAAAGAAAAAAACTAAAATTGCCCTTATAAATTTGTTGTGTAACTGTTACTCATTGCTGAAATTACAAGTTCACGTAGAATAGCATTGTGAAATCATTCATGAAAATAGACAACATTCTTTCGAAAAATAAATAAAAGCATTACAGTGAGCCACGACATTCAATCAAGGGAACTAGGAGCTAGATAATGAATTTTATTGCAATAATTCTTTCATAAAGGCTTAAATGCGCAATATGTAAAAATTGTTACATGTACAAACCAATATGTGAGTTTGCTAATTTCACTCATGGAGAGAAGTTTGACATCTGTGAATGGGGAAAAAAGAGAATAAAACGGACATTTTAATTTTCTTGAAGAGTGAAAAACAGTTTTCTCTTGTTAAAACTAAAAATAAAAATATTAGTTAGGACCCAATATGAAACAGAGATTTATTTTGAATGTTATATCGATTATATTCGAAATATTGACAATATATATATAAATGAAAGAAAAAAAAAGTAAAACGCACAATTAGCAGAAGTCGCGGGTTAATTGACCAAAAATTAGGAACACATTTAAAAAAAGAAATTGTATAGAAAATGTTGCTAAAGCGTAGAGAAAGTATTGCTAACAATTGTGAGATACTAACCTTTAAGGAGAATATGGGTTATTAATTTTCAAAGCTGCGCTAATTTCTTCAATGTTTCTAGTTATATTTGTCAAAGATAAATCAAAACTTTTCACGTAAGTGCGAACAGGTCAGAAGGCATTCCGTAAAGCCGGCGTATAGTAGCATCTTTTGTCTCTTGTTGTTCATGTTTTAAAAAGAAACATTTATGTGGTGTCAACCATACTCTTATTGTTTATACGTGGATTTCTCTTAGTTGTAATCATCTATGGAGCGTGTGGGAGTCCGTAGACAATAATTGGATAGACCTACATAAGATTTATTAAAATCTATCGTAATGGCTATGATAAAAAAATCTGCCCGCGAAGACTGACTATTAAAATTTATTAAAACTTCACCTAAGAATTACTGCTAAAACGACGAATACGTTTGTCTTACGGCCTCGCACGAGCATAACATCCATTCAGACCTTTGTGTGCTGCATATGTGCTTCACCCTTTCCGAATTCCCACTGTTCTTTGGTGTGCCACAGAGACTTGGGGACTTCTGGAGAAGAAAATTCGCCCCTTCGAAATATAAGAGCTCTGTCTCAACTCACTACCCAAATCCTCAAGGGAACGCAATGCACGCACCCGGAAAAAAAATGGCAATAACAACTTACCCACCTGGGACGATGACGTTCTCATCGAAGTGACTTGGGGGAGCACAAACCTTTGTAGGAAGTCTTGAACGCCGGGGGGGACACAGCAAGGAAGATTGCGGCGCAAAGAAGGGTAAGTGGAGCCGCCCGCCGTCGTCTTCAAGCTCTGATCAAAAAAGGCATAACTTTCGAAAAAGCATGCGGGTGCATAATGGCAACTCCCGCAGGCTCGAAATCGGCGAAAGACCCGGTTGGTAGCAAGCAGGATAGACGGGACAAATGATCGATCTCTAGCATCGGAAATCCGCTTGAACGCGCAGCGTCTGGAACAGCCCCTACGTATAAGGAAGTGACCGAGTTGACCAGGGTAGGAATTGTCGTGGTCTACCACCGCAAAGACCATATGAGTGCTATACAAAGCGCACTTCTGGACAAAATTCGTAGATACCAGAAATCAAGCGTGAAACCACACTTTGCCGGCTGCACTTTTGCCAAAGTTGGGCCCACCTCACCTGAAAGTGGAAAGAGACGGCGAAAAGGCTGAAAACAACGGTGCCAGCATTAAAACCTTGGGGGGACGTCGCTGTTACAATCACGGCTAATCCAGAAGCCCCGGATAAATGCGGGCGCTACACAAAACCTGCGCAGAAATACAGTTAATTTACAACACTTAACCCGTTTACGGGAGACAATATAACTTTCTTTCCACTTTCACGGGGTATTTGGCGGTGGTTTTGACCAAGATGCCTTTCGTCGATGGACATCGTTCATTGGTGATAACCTCCGCCTATTTATCTGGCAAGGGAGAGACACGCATAGCTGAACTATGGGGCCTTGTGATAGCACGCCAATCACAGAGCCCACCCATGAGGCCACGTTCAGAAATGCAATCAAGGAGAAGGAGTTAGACCTTACCCTCAGCAGCTCCTATGTAAGTACCTCTATCTCAGGATGGCATCAAGCATGGTCTCATTGTCGGACAATCAGCACATACGTATCGATATGGTGGCCGGTGCGGTTACACGTCTTCGCACCTTCCCAACAGTCTGGAGGCCATTGAACTTCAAGCGTAGACTCTCTGTTCAAATTTACAAGAGGCCTCCTAAGAAAACTATCAATCTAAAGACTAAAAGTCCAGGAGGCAACTGCCTTGCTTGAATCAGAGGCTTCTTAAGTACCGATATCCGTTCAGGACATTGTTGAACAGCGCTAAAAAGCCCGGTGATTTGGCTGAGTACAAGAAAGCCCTCACCACTTAACGCGGGACTGAGGTGGTCAAAGCGGGCTACCTGCGAGCAGCACTGTGAGGACATAAATAGTCTCCCCGAACAAATGCGGTTCCAAAAAGCCCTAGTTAAAAATCACAGCAATGGATAATGCTCTCTAAAGAAGCCTAGTTGATATCACACAGGAAGTCGCGAAAAAACTGGTCTAATCCTAATGTGGACCCTCTTCCGGTGATGCCTGCGGGATGCGAGATGAAGGGACCAGAAATGTCGTAGAGAAAGACACCGCATTCTAGAGACCTAAGTCTCGTTGCCAAAATCTTCTATGTGGAACGCGTACAATGGACCGTGTCAACTTCCCGCCTATAAACATCGCCCGAACTAGATGGAATAAGGCCGTCTCTACTGCAACAGAGCGCATGAAGGAGACGGTACACTGACGGTTCAAAATTGGAAAATGGAAAAACTGGGCCAGGAGTTTGGGGCCCGAATTTCCATGAGACCATTACTTTGGGACTGTGTCCCTCCATATTCCAGCAGAGGTCTACCCATTCCCAATCACGAATGCTTACGAAGGCAAAGCAGGAGAGAGCGGATCTGCATATACTCCGGCAGCCACGACACTTAAAGTCCCCTTGGGGGCGAACGAAAACATCCAGGCTTGTGTTGGAGTGCCTTCAAACACTGTATGAGTTTTGCAGCGGCAATAATGAGCACATAATTAGGGTTTTTGAACATTCGGGTGCTATGAAAAGGCTGACTGTCTAGCTAACAGGTGAGTCCAAGGAGCCATAGTGGGTCATGAACCCTTCTGGGGCCACTTTAGTAGGCTGGTATTTTAATGGGCACCGAATAAAACGGATTGCCATTGGAAGCAATGTGCGGACAACAAAAATTATTATAAAATTTTCAAATAGGGTACACAAAGTACAGGAAATAACAAGAAGCGGTCTACGCTTAGTCACCGGCTTCTGCACGGGTCAGAGTTTTCTCAGGTACCATCCAGAAAACGTGGGTATGTTTGCCTATAGTAAAACATATCACAACGATATTTCAGTAGTATTAGCACACATTCCAGGCAAGAGCTGAACTATGCAGCCGAGAAAATTGGTAAAGCGAATTCTCCAGCGTTGCGTTGTGTACTAACGTTTTCATGGCAAGGGTGCAATGGAACCATGGACGTAGCGAACGTGTAGCTACTAGAAGACCGTTTGAAGCTATAAGCGTTGATTTCGGTGGCCCTCTTTATATAGCAGCTGAATACAGCAACAATGAGAAACAGGTGTACACTATGTTATTTACTTGTGCAACCATACGAGCTGTTCATTTAGAATTATTTGGGGACATGAGTACGCAAATTTTTTTAAAATTCATTTTGTTTAAATTCATTGCAAGAAGAAATATAATAGTTGTAATGTTTTATATATAAACTTGGACAGTTGTTAAAATGCAGCAATGTTGAAAATATGGTGGCCAACAAAAATATTATAGAAAGAGCAATTACTTATGCTACCAGCGGTCATAACGATTTGGAAGCTCTAACCCTATCCTATTTTCTCACTATATGTAAATGTATCTTGTCCCCCATAGAATTGATAAGCGATAATGAGATGTTTTTGACGGTTTAACGCGAGTACAGTAGCTTGTCGGTTTATCCCTACTGCGCCCGATGATAAACGCGTTAATTTTGCGCAACTGGCGCCCTCTAGAGAATTCGACAATCAGGTATGTTTATTATGTAGAAACCAGATATGTGAAGGGCTCAATAAGCCTACTCTAGGGAGTGTTGAGATCTATCATTACCTCTAACTATTCGTTTTAGGAATGACAGAAACCACAAGCACCACGATACCCCCGAAGGGCCGTACCCAGCAGTCAGCACTCACACATTGGTTAGCTGCTGCATTCAAACTAGGAAACGGACATACAAGCTTCCACCGCGGTTTCCACATTTGTGTAAATATGCAAGCTTCGCCCGAAGGATCTTGGCAAGCACCAATCGGCAGTAAGCTAATGCTGTGACCTCTACCGAGCCTTTGCCGACTAAAAAATCAACAAACCTTAAAGAGATCTATATAACTCCTGTGCCCATTAGAGATATCAGCGACCGGGGCGGAGGATGTAGAAAATAATGTGTTATATTTTACATATCCTTTTAGACCTACTCTTATTCTAACTCAATAAGAGAGAGAACATGTATATGTAATTTTTAGCTTAAGACTTTATTGTAAGTTGATATTCACTTCAGAATACGAAGAAATTCTTTATTGTAGGCATTATGTATGCACATATATATTAGTTTGGGGAAAAAGAAATCCATTATTTTTATATGAACTTCAGGACTTTATTTAACATGCTTCGGATTGTCCGATTTCGGTCAAATATGCACCGTTTTGTTGTATGATTTGTTGCCAGTTTAAAGGTAACTTCAAAATGCCTCTCTCTTAGAAGTCCTGGTCTCTATTTGCAAAAAACTCTATTAGTCGATTTTCACAATCCTCCCTAGATTCCAATTTTTTATCATTTAAGAAATTTTGCAATACAAGAAAAAGATGATAATCGCTTGGTGTCAAGTCCGGACTGTATGGCGGATGCATTAAAACTTCCCAACCAAGCTCCCGAAGTTTTTGGCGAGTCACTGTAGATGTGTGTGGCCTAGCGTTGGCCTGGTGGAACACGACACCTCTCCTGTTAGCCAATTCTGGCCGTTTCTGGTCAATCGCTATCTTCAAACGGTCCAGTTGTTGACAGTAGAGATCAGAATTTAGCGCTTGGCCATATGGAAGCAACTCATAATAAATAATCCCCTTCCAGTCCCACCAAATGCATAGCAAAACCTTCCTGACCGTTTGAGATGCTTCACCGTTCTTTGACCACGATCGTTTTCGCACAGGGTTATCGTATGTGATCCATTTCTCATCTTCAGTTACCATCCATTTAAGAAATGGGTCTATCTCATTCCGTTTGGCCAAGGCTTCGCAGATGGAAATTCGATCCATCATGTTTTTTTCTGTTAATTGGTGTGGCACCCAAACATCGAGCTTCTTTTTGAATCCAGCTTTGTGTAAATGGTTGAAAACTGTTTTATGGTCGTTTTTTAGCTCCTGGGCGATGTTACGACTGCTCACATGCCGGTCAACTTCGATCATTTCTCCGATTTTATCGACATTTTCGACGACCGGCCTACCTGTGCGAGGTGCATCTTTAACATCAAA
Source organism: Glossina fuscipes (assembly GCF_014805625.2). Classification (NCBI taxonomy): domain Eukaryota; kingdom Metazoa; phylum Arthropoda; class Insecta; order Diptera; family Glossinidae; genus Glossina; species Glossina fuscipes. The sequence continues at coordinate 2,681,103 of NW_023998459.1, read as the reverse complement.
AATTCCTGAACGGAATCTACGAAACCAAAATTGCACATAATGGGCTGTTACAGTATCGGAACCATAAACACCATTCACAATTTTAGCCGCCTGGCTTGCATTTTCGCCTTTGTCAAAGAAAAACTGTAAAATGTACCGAATTTTCTCTTTGTTCACTTCCACTTTTAACACGCTGTAACTCACAACTGAATGCACCAAACAAAAAAACAGCAAAAGAATTTTTTTTACTGCGAAATGTCACCTTTCCAACGAGCATAAATATGAAATTGTTTGATCGATACTTTACGAGAAATCTATCAGTGCAGCCATCTACCGAAAAAATAATGGATTTGTTTTTCCCCAAACTAATATATCAGTTCATCCAATAAGATTCATGTTTAATGTTTTTTCTTTGTAATTGAAAAGAACTAGCTAAAGAGAAGAACGAATTTTAATTTGAATTTTATTTCATATACTTCTACATTATCGTATTTTTTGCAAGCAAATCTTTCCTTTTTAATCAGCTTCGAGAAAAATGTTGACAAAACATATCTTCAAACAGATTATATATATATATATCACATATGTTTTATAGTATGTACATATCCAGTAGCATAATGAGTTTTATTATTTATTGATCCTTTGCGCTTTATGAATGATAATCAGGGTATATGATAACACATAAAACGATTGATGACACAGGATAGATATCTTTTGGCGGGTTAAGAACATTAATTAAATAATTGGAATAAAGAAAAAAAATGTTTTACTTAACTTTCACAAATGTAAAATTTTTTGTTTCGATTCAGGCATTTGTAAATAAACAATTTTGTTTGTAATTTATTTTGCGTTTCATTTGCATTACGATCTCAGAAACCCGAAAACAATCACCTCAAAGCCCGAATGTGGAACTTGTAAGGTATGTGTCTGTACATACTTAGGTGTGTCTACACAGACTTGTTGACCTTTGGGCTTCACTTGGGGTTCACAAGGCTTGGACGCTGGAGATCCACGTCTCATTGGCGAGCCTGCTAGTTTGGGAGAAATGGGAAGTCCCAATTTTGTCCCATATACGCTCCAACGGATGGATTGAATCTACTTATCGAACACGCTAATCTTACACCCCTGGCGTTTCTGTGTTCTGCTATGGAACGACTTAGGTTCATGTGTAATATCAGATTTTCAATTTTTTTTTTTTCATCATTGTGTTTGATCGTATCACGTTGTTTTTTTGTAAATAAACAAACGTCAAATTTGTCCCTTATTTTAGTTTTATTTTTTTAAAATATGTATTGAATGCCGAAAAACATATGTAGCTAGTTCGGGATACATGCGATGTTGAAATTTTTGTCGCACGGAAAGTCCACAGACGGTTACACCTCAAAGAAATACCCTTTCTTCCTTATCGTGCCGATTACTCTTAAAAGGTATATACGGTCTTTACCCTTATAGGAATAAACGAACACACGCAATCTACTTACTGAACATGCAGATCATAAACAAAGCCACTTTGTGCCCTATCCTACCTACAGCTTTCTTCCTGTCATATAACAGCATATCCTATTATATTAGCATTTTTTATATCTTTTGCTTTCATTTTATTTTATGTCGCTTTCAATAACAAAAACAAAATTAATGTCTCTATGCTAGTTAAAGGTAATGTATTGACTAAATATATATGTATATGTATATGATTATTTATTTACTGAACAAATTATATATATACATGATACATTCTTATATTAAATGCAATAAACAACCTGACTTGCCAATATGTGCTGCTGAAGATCTTGTTGAAATCGGTATTGTCGATGATGACTGTGACTCATAACTGTCCAAGCACCCTAACACTTTCTCTACTTAATTTTTTTTTTATCCTTTCAAGTTATTGTTTAAGTGTTGCTTCTTTCAAGTTAATAACCATTCTGACCTAGCACTCCGAAATTTTTTCCCGGCATCTTCGAAATATCGCTTAAGATATTATCTTTACCTAGTACAGAGTTATATTTGTAACAAATATTACAAGATACAATGATATGTTACAAGTTTCTACACAATTGGGCATCATCAATCTTTCCACGCATCATTATATATTGTCATTGATGAAGCCTAAGGGAAGAACAAATAATAGAAGCTCACCAGTCTACTAGATGTATTCGTCCTATCGCCAACTGGTCGAATCCATTTGACCAAACCAAACAAGAAAAAAGTATTATTAAATATTGAAATAATGTTGAGATAGGTATACACATTTCCTTTCCTTTTATTCGGTAATTTGACAGCAGCGGATCATCGAGAATGGCGAAAAAGGGATTTTATAAGATGTAGAAAGGCTTTTTGGGACGCTTCAAATGCTCGTGTGTTACCCGAAAACGTGTAAGTGAAATAAAATATGTATATATTTTGTTCGATGCAGATTTTTACAAATCTTTCACGAGTCAAGAGAGGCTTTTGAATATGTTTTTAAAAAAAATTGGCGTAAGTGATGGCATAAGGAGTGATCAATGATGCAAAATAGGGAAAGAAACTTTGCGTGGAATAGAGTAAAGCCAATACAAAAGAGTGACTCTGCAGGATGTTTGGTATGTTTGGTGTTAAGACCTCCTTGATATGCTTTTCGTGCTTTTGTGACACCTTGTTGTTCAATAAACGATGATTGAAATATTTCTAATATTCATCGACGTGATCCAAAGGGTGGATGGAATCCACATTTAGTTTTGTAGAGCCGCACAAAATGAAGAACGTTTCATAAGCAGAAAAGGCATCATAGCCGGAATGGAAAAACATACACATATAGTTTAGCATATATATATATATAAATATCTTATTCGTAAGACTTGCGGCCACATGAAAATTATGGAATTAAAATTTTGATTTCCTCGTTCAAGGCATCTCATTTTGAGGACGGTCCATATTTCGCCAGAGGCCACTCAATTGAGGTGAATAAGTGAGGAAGTAAGTAGCGGAATATATCCTGCTCTTGCAAACTGAATTGTATTGCACTAAGGAATAGAAAGAATAGATCCAGATAGATAGAAAGAATAACTCACTTGAAGATGTCTTGTGAAAGCTATAAAGTTGGGTTTTAATTATATTTATTTATTTATTTATTCCACTTATACAAGAAATTCTACTAAAATAAATTGACAGTCAAATTCAATTGACTCTTAAAGTAAATCTTAAATTAATTAATATAAAATCTTAGTAAAAGTACAATAAAACAAATAAGAAGGAAAAAACAAGAGAAAAAGCATGTACACAACTAGCACAGAGCCACACCGACAATCTGAAACTGAACGTATAAACGTTTTTGAGAAAGAAAGCTTACATTTATTTAGATATAGTTTTAAAAGTCTGAAAGAGTAACATGCAACCAAATTATTCAAATCACTTTTAGGATGATGTGATTGCGATTCGACAGAATAGGAAGAAAATAGCGTCACACCATCAGCATACATTAAGATCTCTCTGAGTTTAATCACGGAGGGCACATCATTGATGTATAAATTAAATAAAATGGGTCCTAAGTAGCTACTTTGAGGTACGCCAGACGCCACGGCGAATTCATCCGAGGTGATAAAGTTGAACAAAACCCTGAAGGATCTGTTGTGCAGATAAGACCTTATGCATTTCACTAAATAGAAAGGGAAGCCAGAGGCTTGGAGTTTAAAGATAAGTAAGTTATGGTTAACCATCTCAAACGCTTTGCTTAAATCAGTGTATATCACATCTGTGCGAGAGCCACTAGAAAAAGCCTTGAAAACATGACAAGTAAACTCTAACAGATTGGTGACCGTAAATCTTCCTTTTCGAAAACCATGTTGGAGAGGTTCTCCTCTCGTATATTTCTATATACGATTTCATGGAAAAGGCTATATGCTGAATCACAATTCGCTCGAACAGTTCAGGCAAGACACTCAACTTGGCAATGCGTCTGTAGTTCTCTACAAGTTGCCTACTACCACTTTTGTGAATAGGAATAAGGAAACAAGTCTTCCAACAGAAAGGGAAAACATCTAAATTCAAGGACTTGTTAAAAATCTTTGAGATAACACCACTCCAGCACAAGATATAAGTACAAATGAGGGGATTCCATCAGGTCCAGGCGAACAATTATATTTTAGATAGTTCAATCCTTCAAAAACGTCATTTTCAGATATAACAAAGTTAGGAATTAAAATCAAATTAGAAATCGGATATAGATAGTTTGCTGATAAATCAAAATTGGCATTTGAAAAGTTCTGTCGGAAGTATTCCGCAAAGAGATTTGAGGTCTCAAAATCATCCGAGGACTCGGAGCCATTAAAAGACACATGCGAGGGATTTGTGGAGATTTTTCTTTTGGAATTAACGAACTTAAAAAAGTATTTAGGGTTAGCAAACAAGGAGGATTTAACAAAGTGAAGGTATCTGCAATAGTTTTGGCGGTTGGGGGAATTAATTTTATCCTTTGCCACTGTGTAAGCCATATAGTCGAAAGATGAACCACATTTCGGAAATTTTTTGAAAAGCTTGTGTTTCCTATTCTTGTAATATTTAATTGTGTTATTAAACCACGGGGGGACACTTGCTTCGAGGACGGGACTGCTTGGAAGGGACGCAGAAATAGCTTGATTTAATGTATTGTAGAACGACGACGGTAAGCTATCAATACTTCCAGCTGAGAAATCAAGCATAATATGTGAAAGATGTGATTTTAGCAATGAACTGAATTGAAATTGATTTTATGGAAATCATAAAATTTATATGAAAAATTTGAATTTGGAACGTTATAGAAGTTCAACGAACCAACATGCTTGTAAAGAAAGGAAATACGCAATGCTGGATGATATGGATCATCAGGTAAACTAAACGGAAGACAACGCTTAACGCAAATCTCAGGAAAATTGGCAAAGCAAAGGTCAAACAATCTACCATTGCAATTAGGGGTACCATTGAACTAAATTATGATCAAATAATAATAAACGGCTCTACCAGGTGTTGAGATAGGAATCAAACAGCCAGAACTATCACTGTAACACCAAGTGACTTGAGGCAAATTGAAGTCACCCAACAAAATAATTATATCAGTAGGCTTGCTTGGCCACTTCGCAAATGAGTGCCTGTTTCTTATATATGGGAATATCCGAATTTGAGAGAATATAGGAGCAGGTCACATATGAGTATTTATTAGGCAATTTCACTCGAATGGCGATAAATTCAACGTCGGGAGTAGTTGGAAATTCAAATGAATGGGAAGAAGCCGAAGAAATGGCAATTAAAACACCACCACCATTGCGATACAATCGATCGTTTCTGAAAACTTGAAACGAATTATAGAAAAGTTCCGATGAATGTAGATTCGGCTTTAACCAAGTTTCAGTGAACACCAAAAAGGAAAACTCCGTGCTCACTGAATTTAGGAAGGTAGAACGGATTTTTGTATTTATGCCCCTAACATTTTCATAAATGAGAGAAAATGGGCCTGAAGAAATATTTAATTTTTTGAGGGGGAAAGAGCTACTGCATTAGCATTACGGGGTCGATCCCGAGGGATAAATTCCTTAATTAAAGATCCAACCGGCCATAATGGTTTATTTAACATCAAATCCATATTTTTAGTCGTAACTAGAATTTTAAAAAATGCGATAGCTCTAGATTGAGAAGGAGCCAATTTAAAAATACTAACACGGTTTAAATTTAAAAAAGGGGCTTTCGCTGCCAGATAACTTTTTATGTTATCAACAGATGTTACTGGTGCCAGTCTTGACACAAATATTGCCTTTCTGCGAGGAACTGCCTTCAAGCATATGTCATCTGTACTAGGAGCAGCAGGGAATTATGAGTTGGAGAAAATATAGAAGGAGTAACCACACTTGCACGAGCACCTTGTGCGACGTGCTCAGTTTGGCGACCAGCGTTTATACTCGAACAGCCAGGAAGAGAGGACGATTTATTAATTTTAGGCGATGACGCCTGAGAAGATCGAGTGACATCAATGGGAGGAGATATCCTTGCCACTTCAGCATAGCTCAAGCCAGAAGGACCTCCCGGCTTTTTTGTAATGTTACCGACCGACTCAGCAGTAGCAGAAATGCTAACATTCTTCTTGAAAGCAACGAAAGTAGCTTATGAAGGAAAAAAAGAATAAGAAAAACTAAAAAATTCCACGGCACAAATTTTCAGCTAACTAAAGCAAATTACTCACTTCCCTGCCCACTGTGAATATAATGCGAAAGCTAAAGAAACTGTAAACAAGCAAAAAGAGAGACTTTTACCAAGAGCTCAATTGTTGATTGCACTAAACCAAAATGATTTTTTCACATAAATGGTTAATAAATTCGTATACGTTAAATTCACACTTTATTCTTATTGCATTTTTAAAATTAAACACGAATAAAGCAAAAAAGCTAAGAAATACACTAAAAAAATTGGAACATTTCTTGCTCAGAATAAAAACGCGACTAGAACACGCACGCAGAGTTGCCAAACTTTATTTACATAAAACGTTTACAATAAATAATTAGGATTGATTTGTAGCATGTTAACGCCCAAAATTCAATTTCACAATTCAAAGTTTTCCCCGAAAATGAAAGTATGATCTTATATGAATTATATGAAATTATTTCACTTCAGAGCCGATAGCCTGTGTTGCTAGTGCTCAATGTCTTTTTTTTAGTCTAAGAATTCATTTCATTAGTCTAAAATTAAAATAATAATAATAATAATAATATTTCACTTCAGTTTATTTCGTCAAAAATTGTACATAATTTTATATTTGTATGATTTCATGATGATGATATTTGTTATTGGTTGTATCATTGTAAACCAACAAACGTTAAAATGGTGGAAAAAATTGTAGTAAATGCAAATTAAATTTTTCACTGATTATTGAAATAAACAATGAAGAAAATGGATTTGAAAGCAGGAGAAGGAAGGACAACTTCACTCAAGAAGTTAAACGAAGCAAGGGGGATGCTCAAATACTTTCACATGGCAAACATATTTTAAGCTGAAAATAAATGTCTTTATGTGTTCTTTTTCATATCATATAAAATGGTATAGCTTATAAACAATAATTTAAGACTACATAAAAAACACACGTATTAGCACAAAATGAGTTTAAATTCGATAGTTAATTTCTTCTTACTTTTTCTGTACGTAATGGTGTCCTTCGAAACGATTTGGCCCATTTTCTATGCTAATCTGCTTGCGAGAACTTACAATTATTCTGCCAAATTTGAAGTCGATTGCTCGATTTTTGTGATGAGGAGAAGACAGACAGTCGAACAGACGCAAATGCTTAAATAAAGCCAGAATTCGATGCTGATCAAAAACACCTTATGGGAATTAAAAGTTTCGTTTTGTGCGTTTCGAACGTTTTGACAAAATAACCATACCATTCAACGTTCGTAACATCCGCTTCTCAGGTTTCGGTCGATCTCTGCTTACCGTTAGTCACAACTGCTTTGATTAACGGATCTTTGGCAGTATATAACTACTGTTTGCTATGATTAAGAATTCTTATCAAAGTGTTTAAGAAAGTTTTAGGTCTTAAGGAAATGGATTATCTTGTTAATGAAACATTGAGAAACTATCAATTAAAAGCCAGTAATGGCTGTGGTATTGTTCGCGTCTTTTTTTTTTTTTTTCTGAAGAGCGAAACAACGTTAAAAGAACAAAGAAAAGTTAGGAAAAAAAGGAAATCCAAAATGTGGTCTGTACATATATATACACATTTTTATATATGTATATATATATATATTTATCTGTTAAGTTAAACAGTATATACTAAGTTATTTAGTATTATGGTTGAACTAATTGTTTACTGGTGCGAAGGAAGTAACGCACGGAAAATTCTTGAGCTATTGATGGTCATGGAGTTGAGTAAGTTTGCCTTTTTGTTTATTGATTGTATAATGATTTACTAAAATAAGAATATGATTTCGGTTAGGTAGAGTAGAATGTAAGAGATGAGTATATAATTACACTGTTGAGAACTTAACAGACAAACTGTTATGTATACATGTTTACTAACGGAAATAGGACGGATGAAGAGTAGAAAACGAACAACGATGGGAATTGACAAACAATGCGACAAACTAGCGGACGGACTAAATGTATAACAACCTTAATATATGATTACATACATTTATTAACAACTTTTAATTTTGAAATTATTTTTAAGTAAACTTTTATATTTCTTTTGTAATGGTACCAGACAGCAGTTGAAATAAACTTTCTTATTTCTTAGGCTTAGGATTGTTTTTGTTGAGAATTTTCCCTTTGGATTACGATATTTACTTGGCCTGTCGGTGTTTATTTAATTATTCTTTGAACTAAATCCTCCTTATTCTAATAATCGATAAATAGATGTGTATACGTTCTGCTAAAAAGGGAGGTTAAAACTAAGTAACACATAAAAGTAGGTAACAAAACTGTTTATTAACAGCAAAGACAAAGTTCAAGTATTCAAATTCAGGGTCGTGTGTGATCACAGAACGTATTTAAACACATAGATGCAAACCATGCATGCCACCTCAGATTATGAAAACGTTGTGCATCCAGGGAAGTGTCAACGATAAAAACCGCGATGTAATGCACCAGCTACAACTGCTGCTGTTGGTGTTGTTTAGCGATTTCATTGCCTCATATTTTTCTTTATATTCTTCATAATAAAATGTTATATTGTAATTTTTTATTAATTTAGTTAACATACTTAATAGACAACTCTCGGGTGGATGGTTGATTCATTTTTCCTTATAATAATAAATAATTTTCTGGAATAAAACCTCAAATATATGAATTTAGGATTTTACGTTTTCACTTGTGCTGGGTGTCAGATGTTAAGTTTGAAATTCGGTGTTTCGTGGTTTTGCGCAATATTATAAACTATATGGAAATATTTTGCAGCGTAGAAAAGAGAAGAAAAGGGATCGAGCGAGAAAAAACCGATTTTGTTGAGAGAGGGTTTTGGGTTGAAAGTTCGGTCGTAGTGGGTTTTGTGTTTGGGTTTTTGAGTCTTCTTCAGCAGACCTCAGGTGAGGAAAGTTAGCATGCAGATAGAAAAGACAAGTTATTCGTGAAGAGATCTAGAGAAAAAAATTAAAAGTAAATTTATTGAAAATTGTGCGAAATACGTAAAATTTAATAGTTTAACAATATCAAATTTATATAGAAGTCTTTAAAAATCGCTCCAAAGCGCAAATTGAAAATATAGTTTTAATGCAGAGACAGTGCAAAAAAGAAAAAGCAAAAATTTTCATAATTTTTGTGAAATACCCATACGCGAGCGAACCAAATCAAATATATTATTGATTATATATTGCAAATGTTTTGTATAAAAGAAAACTTGGAGGCGCTCTTTTGTCTTTGAAAAGAAAATATTAATAAACATAAAATAGGTAAACCGTATTTTATTGAAGAGAGTGCTATTTGTACATTTATGCTATTCGAAGTTTTATTATTATAAATATAAAAAAGGAGGGGTAAATAGTAAAAAATCCGTTTACAAAATATAACAAAAATATTATTATAAATTAATAATATCTTACGCACAAAAGTGAAATTCCGTATAACAAAAAAAATTTCAAACGGCAGACACAAAAAAGACAAAAAAAAAAAATTAAATAAATAAATAAACGACAATATTGTTAAAGAAGCAAATCAATTGCCAAACAAAACCTCAAAAGAAAATTAAGCTACGATAATCAAACATAAAGCATTCTCCAATACGAAAATATATTCGAATTTATTTAGTTTGTTAAATGAAAAAGAGGAGAAATAAATTGCAACCGACAGATTTACGAAAAGAAAAATTTTAATTAAATCAAATTGCATGTTCAACTACTAATAAGAAATGTAATTTGCTGTAAGAAAAGTTATGATTTGTATACAAGTGTATTCTGATATTATTCAAAGCAAATATCGATGTTGTTAAAATTCAAAATATGATGTATAAAAAGAATTTCTGAAATAAAACAAGAAGGAAGCCTTTTTTTCTTGGCAAAATATTGAGGCTGCGGTCTAATTATCGCGAGGAGGAAAGCATTAAAAATAAATTTATTGAAACGGTGAACGTACCAGCATAAGGATGCCTACTATTATAACATGTGGTTTTCGTTAAGGCGGATGTGCAAATTGATTACTGCTTATTAACTTTCCTGCTTGACCTGCCGCCTGCCTTGCCTAGAGGGGTGGCGATATCGTATGTACTGCGCCCACATCTGCTTTTGTGAAACTTCAGCAGATGTCACATCTTTAGCTGACGCTTCATCATCTCAACGTTCAGGTATTATCGGATGTTAACCAAAATGCCAGCAGTAATGAATAAAAATTAAAATTGAAATTGCATGGCTACAAAAAATGTGTGGTTAAGTGGCACACTAAACCGCTCAAGCGGAATATGGGTGGGTGTACGCGCGAGGATGGTAGTTTTTTTTCTTTGTCTTGCGGCAGAACGAACAAAAATTTGCAAACTGTGTACCGTGCAACGAGCTATCCCCGTGACAAGCGCTAGGCCTCACAATAAGCACAGTCAGCTGAGATAATGGTCTATGAGATTTTCAACAACAAAACTGCTTGAGAGAAGCTGGTGGATTTAGAACGTTTTCCTATATAAAAAGTATTATTATTATTATTACTAATTTCGCCAGAGAAATAAATTCTAAGACTAAGCACTAAAGCACTAGCATCTAAGGCTATCGGTTTTTATTAAAAACTCTATCGCACTTGAGATTCGAACCCACGACCATTGACTTGCTAGTCGAGATTCCTCGCCTTCGGCTACTCAGGCGGATATATCTATTGAGCAATGATTATGGCAAAACCATCATAGATTACTGTGTGAAATTATCACCACTGGTAACAAAAAGCGGAATAATTTGGAATTGAAATATTCTCATAATACAGACAGCGAAAGTGACAGATTTTACTGTCGGCAAAATGTACTGTCTATTTAACCCGTGTCAAATAAAAACGAGTTTCAGTTTCGACCAATGTACAATGTGATGGTTGTGTAAGCGGTATTGGCATCCCAGGTGTTCACGGGTCACTGGTAGTGCAGCAGATACGGTGGGTGATGCTGAAAAAGTACTTCGTTGGTCCTGCCCAAACTGTAAGAAAAAAATATCAACTTCTACAGGTTGTCTATGCAAACGACATTGGGATTTATGGTGGCCAAGAAGTTGTTAGAGGCAGTGATGGCCACATTTAAGCAGTGCCTTGGGGCTTGTGAGTTTCTGGAGACTGGTACTTTACCAGGTAAAGCAAAAAATATTGAGCTCGGACTGTCGCGAGTTTCCGTCCCCTACGGAAAAGGTTCAGGCTGACAATCCCAGCTTGGGACTTGGTTAAAGGCTCGTTTGTCCTGCCACCTATTAACGTGTTATCGGTCGACTTAGTTGATTTAGCGTCGCCTAATCCAGCCGTAGGTGACAAGGGTCGGGATTTGACACTGTGTAAGAGTAAGGAATTAATGGAAACGCGTAGTGCCCCGAGGTATCGCTATGCAAAGGCAGCGAAAAGCTCAAGGTAGACTACCTTTTCAAGTTCTGGCAAATCGGGGCTTTTGACCGTGTCAGCATCGTCGCTTTGTCCGGCAAATTCTGCACGATCGCGGCCGTCAACCATGTCAGCATCGTTGGATGCGTCAACCAGCGTGACATTCTTAAATGAGCCGAGTGGTTCAAACGATGCTGCTATTGTTGTTGTCCCATCGATTGGGGGCACTGAGCAGAGGAGCGAACAGTTGAAGGGCTCTGTGTCTGCGGGGGAGGTGTTACCAATGTCTTCAGAGGGGACTGCCACTGGTGTAGTTTCCCATCAATTAAAGGTGGTACCCTCACGTAAATCTGTTTTTGTATCGCGGTTATCGTCCTGTACTTCCAAGGAAACAATTGTGAAGTTTTTAAAGTGTAACCTCACGATGCTAGGAAATGGAACGTTTTCAAGAATAGTTCGGCAGGACAGAGTGATATTGCTTCGGTAGCCCTATTTGAACGTATTATGTTGGCAAAGTTTTTTGACAACAAGGCATTTTAATTAGAAAATTTGTACCTCGACAAAAAAATATTGCTCCGGTGATTGTAGCGTAGTCAGTTGATCAGTGAAAAATTAATTGGGAGCTGGCATGTGCTGGAAATAGTATATCAGAATGTCGGTGGTCCTAACACGAAACTACAAAATGAGTTTGTAAGTGCCGTTAATTTCCATTATCTTGGTAGCATTTACAAAAAAGAGGAGATTTATAGCTCGGAGTTTGAGACCTTTAGATCTCAACGGACAGTGTGGCGGACTGCAAAAAACTAGTGGGGGAGTGTTGATTGCGGTTAATCGTAGCTTACCCTTAACTCTGTCCTTGCAGATTAGTCTTTTTATATTTACAACTGGTGAGTTTGGGGGCGTTAAAATAAAACTGCATACTTGTAATACAAATATTACTTACATCTCTTATACTTGCTCCAACATCTGATATTGAGGTTTACTTAGAGCACTTGGCTTTGATCAGAAATATTACTTCTCACCTCAAACAAAGTGATATTTTAATAGTCGTAGATGACTTTTATCTGCCCAATGTTTCATGGGTTTTCAATGACGATCTATATTTCTTTTTCTTATCCCTTACTTTAAAAAAAGTTTTTCGTTGGGGTCCATGGGTTAAGTTTGTATCAGCTTAACAACATCTTTAATGGGAATAATAAATTGCTTGACTTAGTTTGTTTTGTCTTTGTACATTGTCCTGCTGACAATGGGCCGTGTCAAGAGCAGATCAGTAAGGATCAACGTTTACTTGCTAAAACAAATTACGTTAAGCTAGGAACTTGGACATTGACTGGAACTTACGCTCTGAAGATATTGATGACTCGATATCCTTTATTTACAGTCCGCTTTATTTCCGATTCCCGTTTCGGTGCCGTTTAAGGTTTGCCAAACATCAAAGTCTCCGCGTTAGTATAGCAAGCATTTACGAATGGACCGTAATAAAAAAAGTAGGCCATTTAAAAAAATCGTTCAGGGTGCTCCGATACGATATTATATGTTACACTCTAGCTAGAAGAAATTATAACTCCCTGAAGTCAAGTTGTTATTCCAATTTTATTCAGCCAACTAGACGCATACTCCTCAAAAATCTGGGGGGCTTCTTCAAATTCAAACGAAAACCAAAAGTTTGTCCTTCCGTTATGAGATTTGGTGATTTCGAATCATCCGATTTTTTTCGGGAAGTCTACCAGTGTTCAAATACTTCGTCTGATAATTATCCGCATTCGTTACGGTCCTTTGATATTTTTCCGTCTAAGTCGGTCTTGTAAAAAGAAGCATTTATAGCGTTGGCAACGTTGAAATCTTGTAATTATTCTGGCTATGATAGTGTTCCGTCTGTAATTCTCCATCATTGTGCCCATTTACGATGCTCTCCCCTTGCACAAGTTTTTAATGCCTGGTTGAAAAAAGGTTACTTTCCATCGGTTTGCAAGAGTAGCCTTTTATCTTTTTCTAAATGTGGTTCTCGGAAACTTATTGAGAATTGTAGGGAAATTGCCAGACTTAGTGCACTGCCCAAACTACTTGAATCACTAGCAGCAAAAAGGCTTTCTCCGATTTTAGGATCAATTATATCGCAATGTCAGCATGGTTTTCTAAAATGAAGATCAACGACTACCGATCTTTTGGAGTTTTTTAATCCAGCTTACAAGGCGCTTTTCGATCATAAGCAAACTGATCTTATTTTCACAGGCTTTTCCAAAGTTTTGAACAGAGTTGATCATAAGTTATTACTCTATAAATTACATCGCCTTGGTTTTTGGGATACAATGATTGCCTGGTTTATTACGCGTGGGGCTGAAGTCTTGCCAATCCCGATTAATTGATGCGCCTTTTGGGTAGCCATTTTAGCCCCCTTTTATTTATTTTATACATGAATGACCTTCTGGAGTGTATTCAACATTACAGGGTTTTAATGTTTGCAGACGACGTTAAACTGTTCCTCTCCTTTGATTCAAAACATGGTACTAAACTTTTTCAGTCTGATCTTGAGAACCTGTGCGCATGGTGCGCAACCAATGGTACGTTAGTGAATTCAAACAAAGGTAAGAAAATGTATTTTACATGGTTTAGTAAGACGCCTTCTTATTATCGTATTGATAATCATATTCTGGAAAATGGTTACAATTACAAAGACTTACGAGTTGTGCTTGATTCAAAATTCAAGTTGTACAGTCATATTGAAGTCTCATTTAATAAAGATAGATCCTTTTTAGGGTTTCTAAAAAGATGGTTTGTACGATTTAAAGACACTTGCTTCATTAGTTAGGCCAACTCTTGAATACTATAGTTTGGCTTAATAGTTATAGATATCATATTGATCTCTTGGAGTCTGTTCAACGGAGCTTCTTGGAGGTTGCTTTGCGAGGTTTGGAATGGGATCCTACCCTATCTCCTCCACCGTATAATCATACGGCGAAGTTCCTTGGTTTGGCTACCATCGAAAAAAGGCATCAAACGTTGGGTGTAACCTTCCCCTTTAAGCTAATAAATGGTGATGTTTCTTCGCCGACTTTATTAGAACTTATTGATATTTTTATCTCCAGTAGGATCTCAAGACGTTTTGTGCTTTTGCACCTACCACAATGCCGTACCAATTATGTTGTTCCATCCGTTTCGGGGTAATGTGCAAAAAGGTTGTGTTCGATTGCGTATTATTAATATTAATTAATATACTGTCACGAAGTTCGCTTTTCTCGGATACAGTTCGTATCACTAGATCGTAGATATTCTTTTCAAGAGAAACACACTTGCACGTTTTCCTTCAAGACTTTTTTATTTGCAATCAACTTGTTTAAGGGTAGGACTATTTACATTTTACTTTGGGAATATTCTTGACTTCTCAACTCTAATATTCTTTTTCGACCCAAATGTCCTTGTTCGACGAACTCTGCCTTCCGCAAAAAGTCTATTTGTATACATTCTTACATATATATTACCATTACCTAAGTTCACAGCTTCATTTTTAACCTGCTTTTCTACTAATTTTTTTCGTTGGACGGCAAGTGCATGACTCGCCGCGAATATGCACTTGGTTTTTCCTTGTTTAGAGAATTTATGTTTGTGGGAAAATTAATTAGCTGGAATGAACTGGATTCGGAACAGAAGTGGTATTATTGTTGGCGTTAATTTTTTGAGGATATCATAAGAGATTAACTATTGATCAAAGTTGGCTTAGTCCTATAATAAATAAATAAATAGATGAATTGGGAAGATATTTCGCAATAGTAAATTAATAGTGAAATGTAGCTTCGAAGTTTATTTTTGTTCTTACATCAGTACATTTAACAAATTGTCATATATTGCAAATATTTTATTTTTCTTTGGTACTTTTTAGTTTTAAGGCGTTATTTTATCATTCATTTATGAAAGGCTTTCAATAAAATGTTCAAGGTAAATGAATTCTTCAAGTTGTCAATATGTGTAGCGTTTTAATATTTCGAAATTATCTCTATTAGTGCTCCAAAAATTTCTTGAAAAAACCTCGACTCTGTAAGAATGTGCACACATCACCCGTATATGCAATACATCACTCTCTTCTTATATGCTCAGTATGTCTTCGCTTAATGTGAGAAGAAAAAATTCATATAAAAGTTTACATATTTTAGTTCGTAGAACTTTACATTGTCTATCACTGTCACAAGACAAAAGTAAAGACCGAGCTTCCTCATTATCTATCGTTCTACCCTATTTCCCCTACTGAAACACCATCCCAAGTGGACCCAACAAAGCGTGCGTGGGCTTAGCAATTATCGTCATGCAGAGATGTGTTCTTAAAAAACCAAATTGCAAAGTTAAAGCAAGCAGGAAGCTCGTACGACGGTGCGGTGTTGGAAATATGATTAGCATGTAGAGGGCAATCCATGAGGCAATTATAGCGCGCTTTCCGTTCAGGTCCGCCAAAACCGTATTTTTGCCGTTCAGGTCACCACCTGAGATATGATACGTCCGTCGATATTTGTACTTATTTACAGGATTTTATTAGGGCTGTCAGAGAGGTCTATTGAATTAAAATTGCTGTGGATGTATTCTTGGGAATATGTGATGGTGTGTAGAGATTGGATTTTACTTGTACTGCCTGGCTAACACAGTTACACTCACATAAAAAATTTATATACATAAAAATGATAAAAAAATTAACGGCGTGTCATATTTAACACTCTCATAGTCCTTTAGTATTGTGCTTTTGTGCGTTAGTCTGTACCTATGTAACTGTTGGTCCGTTAAGTCAATGTCTACGGTTACATTCTTACATACACACACTTCGTTGTCGCGAAACCTATAATACATTTAGATCATGGTTGTAATTTTTTCTTCTTTATTCCATGACTACTTCTTAAAACTAGTATGATTTATTCCTTACTTGCTGTGGTCCTGCGTTGCAAATGTTGTCAGATTTATAGTCAATTTCAGCAAAATGCTGTTAGGACCAATGTTTTTAATGGCAATTCTCTTATATTCAATTGTGTTTTTTATTAGTATTACTATTCCGATATAAGAGTAATCGTAAATAAACCTATAACCGGTTACATCAACTCTTTGGTTTTTTCTAAAGTGACACTCTTATGTAAAGCCGAGGTCAATTTTGTGATGATACAGAGATACCTACCGGGGAAAATCGACAAAGAATTGAACATTGAAAGTAAGGAAATTTATGAATCTATAGACCATATTATTATATCAATTACAAATATTAATTTTAACTTCGTTTAAGACGTAGCAAAATTCTTCCTTCGGCTCATTATTTGGGGTGTTGTGGAATCCAACAAGGAACACACTTATTTATAGCTCGAGCGATGGCCAAATTTGGCTAATTTCAGAAAAAGTCAAGCTTAGGCATTTGAGGTTTTTGCGAATTGAATAAATTTGCAAAGGATTTTAGAGGTGATATAAATGATGATGTTATCGTTCGGTCGGTATTATTTATACCAGCCCCTTTTACCTCAAGTGCCTTCTTGATCGATTCTTTGCGTGTTTTTACATATTGTTTATAAGTAGGGCATCATATCCAATTTTCTGTATGACCTGTCTCTTGATAGCTTACGAAGTATTGATTTGCATAGTCATCCTTCTTTCTTTGACATTCACCTGAAAAATGTTTCCAATCATATTTCACATGTTTTTGTTAAGATCCGCAATTTTTGGATGGCACATTTACCCTGAATTACAATGACCTTTTGCTTAAGCTTAGTCAACTGACTATTTGATTCAGTAAGTGTTTTACCTAGGACACGTTGCTAATTGATTTGCTCGTCTGAACCGTCGCCAACAAGAGGTTTTTTATGGAGAAAGACATAGTGAATTTTGTTACTCTCGGCACTACATCGGTAGCACTTTCGTCCAAGGCTTTTTTAATATTTTCTGTTTCTATTATCGCTACCGTTACCGTTCTATGGATCTTTTTTACTATAAGGGAAATTTTTGGAGTGAATGAAAATGGGTTTCTTCTATTTATTGAAATAAAATTTAAAAAGAAATATCTTTCACTTGAAGATGTAATTAGGACATAGTTTCTTTATGAAATGAAAACAAAGAAGAACGAGAACATCTGTATATACATTAATTTTTACGCAGTAAAAATTATAACATGTTTAGAAGTATAAAATACATAGAAAGACAAAGTAAAAAAACCTGTTTGGACGCTACTACTGATAAGTATGCCGATAATAGTCACGATCAAAAAAGTTGTTGCTGAGCTGACCGATGCTGATGTATAAGTATCTCCGTAATGATTTCACACCTGTTTATTTTTATTGTATGTTAGATTAAACTATCCCGATTGAATATATTGATCATGGAGGGCATTATTCACAGTAGAGTTTCAATTTAAATATTAACGGAGGGGCTAAAGTTATCCTTAAATTTCCAATTTTAATTTTAAACTCTTTACCATGTCATATTATTTAATTTTTGCTATCCTTGTTTGCGCTAAGGAATGAATATTTATTAGCAAATTTACGTATTTATATCGTTTATTGAAGTATGTGCAACTCCGCACATCACCATTTGAAAACTTTGTATATTTATCTAATCGTTGTTCTCTTTTTCTTTGACTGCCAAAACCAAAAAAAAAAAAAAACGAATAAAACCGTTAAAGCATATTTTTATTCTCTTTTTCTAACTCGTTATATTCGTGATTTTATTTCCCAGTGTCTTGTAATCAACGTTCAATGGCATATTTTCAGTTAGCATATTAATCTTGAATTTTTCTTTAATATTCAATTCTTTGCTTATAATGAAAACCCATACAAATCAGAAGAACAAAAAGATTTTAAATTTCGTTTTGTCGGTATTTTTCGAGGCTGGATTCGTTTTTTCTACATTACATTGTTAGTTTTTTCTACTCCTATAACCATTTATTTCTAATATAAAGAGGAACGTGCGAAAAAAATTTTACTTTACTATCATTATTATTGAGACTGTGAGGATTCACAAAATTATCCGTCAAATTGATGGATTTCAGTAAAAATAAGAATATGCAAAACGGCCATATATGTAGTGTTAATGTACAAATCTTTACATTCAATGGATAACATCCTAATTTTTTCATTTAAGGTGTTACACAAATCTTCGATGCATGAATTGCCAGCTCGGTTCCTCGGTTTTACAAAACACATACCATATACTTCATTACTCAAAAGTATTTTATTTGAACTTTTAAATGTGTTGTTTGTACAATTATACAATTGTACAACGTAAAATTTCTTTTACATTTTGAGGCGATTCAGTTAGATAAAATTTTTCTTCTATGAGATGCCGATTAAATTTAGTTTTATTACATGGATTACAATAATAGGTGTATTTATCTATCAAGGTTTATAAATCTGGAAAAGATATCAGGGTATTAATTATATATGCCGCCAGTGAGGTTTCATTGTCGAGTTTCTTTTTCTTTTGCTATACGCACACACAATAGGTGCGATAAGCGCTGTCCGGTATTTCTCAAATAAGGCATATGCGAAATAGTTCATTTTTTGGGTAAATATATAGTTAATGTTGATTGTTTAGAGTTGAAAACGAAAAATTTGAAATACGTCAAAGGTAAGCAAATTAATTCTTCTTTTTTTACTTTTTGCTCTAATTGCCTAATTAAAACTCTTAATTCGCTAAAGCGTGGGATCGATTCTGTACCATCAACCTTTCCAAATTTCCTTTCCTTTCCGTCAACATATAATGTCGCTATCATGAACAAAGAATAAAGACAAAAATTCATCACTTGGCGTTAAATTTATTTTTCAAAAATCGAAATTATTCCTATTCATTTTAATGGAAGAGCAAAAGAGCAGAAACGATACAAATAAGACGGGAAAATTCGCAAACGTTTGTGCAGCCACAGCATTTATTTTATACCATAAAGTATAAATTCCTTGAAATTCCGTATTTAACTTCTGTAGCGGCCGCAATTTATTTTGACGGCGGTATTGGCGCTCCGTAAGAGGCCTCCTAATTGACGCGAATAAGTCAGGAAATAAGAAACACCATGTCTTCTGCACTTTCCGAGTGAATTCTGTTAAAAGCAAATTAAAAGCGTAGGCCTTTGATTTGCAATTATTTTAAAACACTATGCATTCTTTGTCGGTAAGTTAATACATTAGTGTATAAACAAAAAGTTATAAAATTCAAAGTTGAAGTTCACAATTCGAAATTTTCCTAAAAAATAAAGATTTGACTTTTTTTTTTTTTTTTTTTTTATTTATTTATTCCACTTATACTAGAAACTCAACTAAACAAAACGAGTTCAATTGGCTCTTAATGCAAAACTTATATTAATTAATAATAAAATTTAGTATAAGTAATAAAACAAATAAGAAGAAAAAAAAGAAAAAAAAAGCATGTACACTATCAGGGACACACTTACAACCGGTACAGGACCAAATTGCAAATGAACCCCTAAACCATCGCAAACATGCATAAGCCTGGCAACCGATAATAAATTGACAATAATTCATTTTCGAAACGTAACGATTTTTAGGATAAAAGCTAATTTAAATACGACATAGGTAAATCGCGTGTATTAAGCAATGTTGCTTTAATGGACTTTAAAGAGTGCGATAACGAGAATAAGTGGTAGACGTCATTTAGGTTCTTGCAAACCACTCTGAGCGGGTTAAACAGTTCGTAATTATATTTGCATTGACTAAGCTTTATCAAGATAAAGTGCCTAGAGAAGCGGTTAGGGACATTAAAGCTTATCTCACAAAGTAATGCGGGCGAGTCAATAGCATCATTTATTACTTTGATTACGAAGGAAACCCCAAGAACAAACCTACGTTTCTCAACAGACGGTAAGGACAACAGAAGCAACCTATTTTCATAGGGGGGAAGAGAGGCAATCGGATTCCAACACAAATTATTAAGGGCAAACAGCAAGAAATGCTTTTAAATAGATTCAATTGAATCTACATAGCACCTTTATGAAGGAGACCACACAACAGAGGCGTACTCAAGTTCACCAAGTAATGAAGACGAGCCAATGGCACCATTTATTACTTTAATTAGAAAGAAAACGCCAAGAACAAATCTACGTTTCTCAAGAGACGGTAGGGACAGCAGAAGCAATCTATTTTCATACGGAGGAAGAGAGGCAACCAGATCCCAACCCAAATTTCTGAGGGCAAACAGCAAGAATTGCTTTTGCACAGATTCGATTGAATCTACGTAGCACCTATATGAAGGAGACCACACAACTGAGGCATACTCAAATATGGGTCTAACCAAACACATGTACAGCCTTTTCGTAATGTAGGAATCATCAAGCTCTTTGGACCACCTTTTTATAAAACCAAGCGCGGACCTAGCTTTGTTAATCGAGAGCATAATATGCAACGTAACCTATGGTCAAATAGAACGCCTAAATCTGTGATCGAATCGACATCCTCCAACTTATGCGAATCTATGAAATACTGAGTAATGAATGACTTTCTTCTTGAGAATGAAAGCTTCTTACATTTACTCAGATTTAGTTTCAGAAGATTCAAAGAGCACCGTGCAACAAAATTATCCAAATCACCTTGAAGCTGATGTGATTGCGATTCAACAGAGAAGGAAGAAAACGTTTTCACATCATCAGCAAACATTAATATCTGGCTGGAATTAACCACCGATGGAAGATCACTAATGTATAAACTAAATAAAATGGGACCCAAGTCGCTGCTTTGAGGTACGCCAGACATAACGGTGTCAGTGTAAATAACATCTGTGCGAGAGCCACTAGAAAAGGCCTTGAAAACATGACAGGTAAACTCTAACAAGTTGGTGACTGTAGATCGCCCTTTCCGAAAGCCATGCTGGTGCGGAGAAATATACGAA
Source organism: Glossina fuscipes (assembly GCF_014805625.2). Taxonomy (NCBI): domain Eukaryota; kingdom Metazoa; phylum Arthropoda; class Insecta; order Diptera; family Glossinidae; genus Glossina; species Glossina fuscipes. The sequence goes on along the minus strand of NW_023998459.1, from coordinate 2,659,794 downwards.
TTAGTGGCAAAGGCCAAATGCTGAGTCACAATACGCTCGAACAACTTGGGCAAGACACTCAACTTGGCTATGCCTCTGTAGTTCTCAACAAATTGTCTACTTCCACTCTTGTGGATAGGAATAAGGAAACTACTCTTCCAACATGAAGGGAAAACACCTAAATACAAGGACATGTTAAAAATCTTTGAGATCACATCACATAACTCGACAGCTCAAGATTTAAGTACACATGATGGAATTCCATCAGGTCCAGGCCAACAACTGTATTTTAGAGAACTCAACCCTTTAAAAACGTCATCTTCCCAAATAAACAAGTTAGGTATTGAAACCGAATTAATTATAGGATATGGGTAGTTTGCTGATAAATCGAAATTAGCAATCGAAAAGTTACGTCGGAAATACTCAGCAAATAAATTTGAGATTTCAAAATCATCCGAGGAACCAGAGCCATTAAAAGAAACATGAGAGGGATATGTGGAAATTTTTCTTTTAGAGTTAACAAATTTAAAGAAGAATTTAGGATTAGCAAACAGAGAGAATTTAATGAACTGAAGGTATCTGCAGTAATAATGATGGTTGAAGGAGTTAAATCTATGCCTCGCCACCGAGTAAGCGACATAGTCGAGCGCAGAGCCACCTTTCCTATATTTTTTGAATAGCGAGTTTTTTCTATTCTTGTGATATTTAATTGTCTTATTAAACCACGGGGGACATCTGCTTCGAGGTCAACAATGCTTGATCGGAAGAGATGCAGCAATAGCTAGATTTAATGTATTGTAGAACGATGACAATAAGCTTTCAATACTACCGGTTGAGAAATCAAGGGTCAAATGTGAAAGACGATGTTTTAGTAATACAATATTGATTTTATGAAAATCATAATAATTATTTAAAAAAGTTTGAGTCGGCACATTAAGGCAATTCAACAAACCATCATTCATATGATGAAAGGAAATGCATATTGATGGATGATAAGGATCCTCAGGTAAACTAAAAGGTGGACAACGATTTACGTAAATCTCGGGAAAATTGGCAAAGCAGAGATCAAGCAGTCTACCATTGCAATTAGGGGTACGATTTTATTGACCCAAATTATGATCAAACAATTCACTAAAGAACACAACAGCCCTATCAGACGTTGAAGTAGGAACCAAACAGCCAGAATTATCAGTGCTACACCAAGTGACTTGAGACGAATTGAAGTCACCCAATGCAACGACCAAATCGGTGGGTCTAGACCGCTTGGCCACTTCACAAATGAGGGCAGCGTGTTTATTGTAAATGGAGATATCAGAATTTGGGGGAATATAGGAGCAGGTTATAAATAGATGTTTATCAGGCATATTCGCACGAATAGCGATAAATTTAACGTCAGGAGGAGTGGCAAATTCAATTAAATTGGACGGGGCTGACGCAGATATGGCAATTAATACACCACCACCAATGCGATTCACTCGATCATTTCTAAAGACTTGGAAAGAATTATGAAAAAGTTCCGACGAATGAAGATCGGATTTTAGCCAAGTTTCAGTAAAGGCCAAACAGAAAAATTCCGTGCTCACTGAATTTAGAAAAGTGGAACGAATTTTCGAATTTAGGCCCCTTACATTTTGATAAATGAGAGATAGTGGGCCTGAAGAAACAATTGGTTTTTTGAAGGCGACAAGACTCTTGCCTTGGTATTACGGGGACGATCACGAGGAATAAATTCCTTAATTAAGGATCCTACTGGCCACAGTGATTTGTTTAACAACATATCACTGTTTTCAGTCGGAACTAATATTTTAAAAGAAGAGATTGCCCTAGCTTGAGAAGGAGCCATTTTGAAGATGCTAACACGCTTTAAGTTGACTGATGGGACTTTCGTCGCCAGATAACTTTTTATGTTACCCACCGAAGTTTCAGGTGCCAGTCTTGACACAAATATTGCTTTTCTGGGAGTAACTGCCGTCAAGCAAATGTCATTATTTGGAACAGGAGGGGGTTCACGGTAGGAGAGTTTCGAGTTGGGGAGAATATAGATGGGGTTATCGCCCTTGTACCTGCAGCTTGTGAGACTTGCCCAGTCTGGTGACCAACATTCACACGCGAACAGCCAGGGGGAGAGGATGATTTATTTTTCTCTTCATTACTTTTAGGCGATGGCGCTTGATTAGAGTGAGTGGCGGCTCTGGGCGGAGATACCCTTGCCACTTCAGCGTAGCTTAAAACAGAAGGACTTGCCGGCTTGTTTGGAACTGTTTTGCTACCAACTGACTCAGCAATATCGGAAACATTACTGTTCAATTTAGAGTTAGAGGGAGCGGTAACTTGTACGAACGAACCAGATTTGGAGAAAGCCAGAGGTGACGTCCCACACGCTACGCTACGAGTAGAAGATGAGTATCCAATAAAACGACACTCATCAAACCTAGACTTAATGAGCTCAAACTTTTCCCACAAGAAGCCGAGATTTCTACTCAATTCCGAGAAACCATTACGTGAAAAGTTTATAAAAATCAATGTCCCGCTGCCTACAGTCAGGACATGACCATCTTAAGTCTTTAGACGGGTCAACGACTGCGTCAGCAGCACGGCCGAGAATACCGGCACACTTTGCATGACCAAAGCGCTCGCAGAGCCAACAAGAAACGAATCTATCAGAATCTGGGCCAGATTTCGACCGACAAGGTGTATATAAATACCTTATGTCCAGTCAAAAAGACAGTTGTGGATTATGAAGAACGGACACAAAAATCGCTAAAAAATAAATCCTGAACATAAAAATTTATCAACCAAATTTGTGCAAAACTTCTCTGTTACGTTGACAACGAGAGATCAATAGCAACACAAACTCCAAACAGCGAAAAAATAACAGAGAAAAAAGAGAGAAAACAAAAAAAAAGAGAGATTTATATCAGAGATCAAAATTTTTGTTTGCAAAAATCAAATGAATCAAAGCGTAAAGGAAAAATATTTCTTTTACTTTGAATTAACTCACTTTCTTTTCAAAGTATATTATAAATTCACACACTATAAGGCAGAATAGCCACGAAATTCAACAAAAAATTAAAATATTAATTGTCAAAACGAAATTTAGACGACTATACCGCGCGACAGAGTTGCCAGACTTAAAAGACGTTACGTAATTTTATTTGATTTTGCGTTTGTATGAAGTTGTTATTGATTGTGGGTTGCTTGTAAACAAACACACGTTAAATTGCACTCTATTTTTCGAAATAAATGTCAAATGAAAAAAGCCACCTAATGCATAAGCAAATGGCTGGCTAAAGATTGGTTAGCTAAAAGATACATAACTTATGGATCAAAGTCAAGCAGCTTGTTTTGATCCTACACATAGGTTAAGGCCGTTATTCTGTCTGTATAAATTAGTATATCCTTATTCTACATAATATGTCCCTATAGTACGCAAGTGTATCTGCTTAGTTGTTTACGTTAGTTTCCGATATTTAACATTAGCTGAAGGTGGCAGGCGTAAAATCGGTTGCATTACACTGCACAATATTATACTGCTGGATAAAAGGCAGTTGGGAATACCGCACTGGAGATAGGTCAGCTGAAATATTCCTAATGCGGTTAAATTACCGCTTGGCAACGCCAATCAGACCCTAAGAAGAAAGTAGGAAAGAAGAAGACAACTTCTTTCTTTCTTCTCCTTGTCTCAGCGGCCGTAGAGATAACGTGAAGGTAAACTTCGGACTCCATATCTTTCGCATGAACGAATTTAGTATGACTATATATACTATATAATACTATAAAACTATATTAGCTTCTGGTGTAGGACATTATATGTTGGGCCACTTACTTTTGACAAGATTTCGACTTTACACTTTTCAATGCGTTGTTTCCATTTGCTCTCTGTTAGAAATTTGATGAATTCATGTATATTTTTCTATATATATTTTTTTCATATGTTTTTCCTTAAGTCTCAAATAGATTTGCATTTTCAATATATTCGCAACTATATCCAACATGATGAAATGAATTTTTACATATCCTTCTCAAGAGTCTTTCATTGATATGATTAAAAAAATGCGACCCAATTCCCATACTCGCGGCTACAAATTTCTTTATTCGCGAATTTTTCGTGACTAGTTCCGGAATTGTTTTGTTTCCGAACTTGAAACTTATTAAAAAAAAACAGAATTTGGACTTTAAAGCACTTCTAGTCGTGGACAATGCACCAGGTCATTCTCGTGAACTTGAAACTACGCATTCAAACATAAAAATGACATTTTTACCTCCCAACACGACGGCTTTGCTTCAACCTTTGGGCCAAGGAATAATCCAGGCCTTTAAGCTCTACTACTTCAGACGAACCTTCAAAATCATATTGGATAATATTGAATCTAATCCTGATATGAATGTTATGGAATGCAGGAAGAAATTTGACGTAGCAAAATGCATCGCAAACATAAAAGAATCGTTGGAAGAATTGAAGCCACACGCATTGAAGTCATGCTGGAAAAAACTGTGGCCTGCTCTGATTGTGGAAAATGACGAAGAATCTGCTTGAATCTGCAATGCTCAAGTTCAAACTTTGACTGCGAACATAGCTGAAATCGCGAAAGGAATAGGACGAGACGGGTTCGAACAGATAAAATCAAGTGACATTCAGGAATTGCTTGAATCGCGAGATGAAGATTTAACTGAAACCGACTTAGAGGAAATGTTAAATTCAAAGCCCATTGAAGAAGAGGCTTCAACAAGCACTGAAAACGTGACATTTAATTTGAAAACTCTTAGTGAAGGATTAAGAATGGCAAATGAGCTTGGCGATTTCTTTGTGAACATTGATCGGTCTGTGGAACGACGTCATATTTTTATGAGGCAAATTGCTAATGCGACTGCTGCGTATCAGTCTGAACTGAAGGGGCTTTTAAAAATTGCCTAGCAAGAGAAACTTACAAAATTCTTCAAACCATTGCCTAAGCCTTAAGGTAATTATTCAAAATGTTCAAAAATCTCAATTAAATTGATTTTTTTATATATATGATTTTTTTTTATTTTGTCACCTAGGTACGTATCGCCTATAATCGCATATAAATTACCATTCGGTATTCACGGTTTCTGTATTCGCGGCATTTTTATGGAACGTATACCCCTCGAATAAGGAGCTTTTACTGTATCAATACTATTACATAATGCTAATGTGTCTGCTTTTGAATTTGGAAACATATTAATTTCTCCTATATCGGTATTAATCCTGCTACGAAAGGCTACTACTGCGTGATTTCATTTCCCTTTAGGTAATTAATTGGAATAATAGGCCGATTTTCCAATTTCATTAGCTGGCCTTTGATTCATATCTTTGCGTTGATATTTTGCAAATGCCTAATTAAGTGGATGAAAATCGAGTACTGCGATACTTCGAATTTACTCTCATATAAATATTAATTAAATTAGTTTATTGCTCATAGTACAGTTAAGAGCTCCATTTCGATAAGCGGATAATAGTATCGTACTTCACCTGTGGTATAGGCATATACTGAGTTTTAACGTTTAATAAACCGATCGAATCAGAAGGCGATTCTAAGCTTGTCGGAATGTTCGTCTGCCGGCCGGAGATCTTAATTTTTCATATATTTTGATGAAATTTACAATGAGTTCCCTTCGCCCAAGGACGTTGAAAATGGTTTGGATTGGACCAGTTTTTCGACCACATCCTAGGTAACGTTTTATTTCGGGAGATCGTTATACGAGTAATTGTAGGGCTGTGTAAGGTGTTCAATTGTTGGCCTTGTTCGAGCATAGCATGTTCATTTGTTTTTCTCACATCGCAAAGCATTGTTGTCAGGTAACATATTAACCTTTCTTGCGAAAAAGCTCCAACTACATTAGCACTAGCGTTTGTAAATAATTCAAAAGATACTTTGAAATGACTGTCCTGCAATACCTGCGATTCAGTTATGATTTTTTATTAATTTTTCGAAAGCCGATATAAAATTGTGTTCATTAGCATATAATGCAACGCCTTATGTAAATAGTTGATCGCTTTTATTGATTATACCAAAACGAATTTATTTGTTTAAATTGTTTTTGGCAATTTGAAAATATCATCAACTGTAGTCAGATCGGGTTTACCGCCATCTGATTTTAACAGTTGGGCTAAAAGTAGCATATATCTGTGGCAACGTACCGCCAATTTTTTCAGTCGTCAACACACAAGATAATGTCGGCTTACGCCACACTAACGCTTGCCTAACGCTCTCTACTTTTTACAAAATACACTGCATTCACCATCCACAAAAAGCAACGTCTACCTAACAGTTGTTGTTGCCCTTTTCCCATAAAATAACATAACAACAAAACATATTCTTCACTGAATAAAAATAAAAACGAACTCAATTTTCAAAGAAAAATAAATTAGTTGCAAGAAAGCGTGGATATTAAATAAAATAACGCCACATGCTTATCTTACACATCCTCCTATTACGTTTAAAAAAGTCTATGCATGGTCGTGTTTAGTTCTTATCTTATCATTATGTCCTTCAGAAAACCCTTTTGATATACATCCTAATAAACTATAAAGCAAGGCATAATACCCGCAAGTCCTTGAAAAGTGTCCTTAAAAAAGCTGCTTACCATACGCTTATCTTCTGTTTAAAAAAATGAGAAACTTATTTCTCAACGGTTTTTCACGATAACAATCAAATTATTCTCCGTCTAACTTCGAATTGAAGGAAAAGCGAAGTTTATCAAAATAGTTATTGTAATAGCAGGTTTAGAACTCACTTTCCGAGGTAAATTATTAGCTTGCGAAATACATGGGAAGCACTTCTTCGAAATTTTAACGTTTCTGTTTTTATCACTGTTTACCATTCAATCAAGCTCGTAGTAAAATATACTGATGATAGGGCACGACTAAATTTTTCTTCAATGCAAACGTCTGTCTACTTTTCCTAAAAACTTAACACAAAAATTGTTATTATAACGGTAATCAAAGATGTCAAAACCTAGTATAAGACAGCCATCATCAAAAAGTTTACTATATGTAAGAAAAACACGATCTGAGTGGTTGATGCCGGCTGACATGAATAGCTAACATAAACTAACAGTCGAATTTTATTGGCTCTTAGAAATAAACCTTTTGTTAAGTATAGTGAGAATTTAAAGAAAAATAAGGCAAAAATAAAATAAAATAAAATCCTATGAAGAAATGAGAGCTTTTCACCTTATTCGCCCTATTACTCATACATTCCCGCAACCAAACCCAACGCCAGCGAAATTTAATAAACCATGTTCCCACACTCGCATCTGCCTCTCTTGACTATTATAAATATATCTCACCATTTTTTTCCCACATTAATATATAACACCCACATAATCCAAAATTGATAATAACATTTGAGAACTTACAGAATATCCAATATTCTTTTCCCACAATATTATACAGCACGAACCAAAATCTAAATCTTCAGTCCAAACCTTATCTCTTCAAGTAACGTCGGCAAATCGACAGTACCAAATGTTAACTTAATTAAGAAGCGAAGAACAGGAGTTGTTTTCGAACGGATTCAACTGAATGCGCATAGTACCTATAGGAAGATGATCAGGCAACAGAGGCATATTCATTAGTCTCTCTAAGCTCACTTATGGCCTTTTTGTAATGTAAGGGTTGTCAAGTTCCTTAAAATACGTTTAATAAAACCGAGCATTGGCCTAGCTTTATTTACAAACAGCGAAGCTTATGGTCGAATAAAACCCCTAAGTCCATGAAAGAATTTACATTTTCCGATGTCTGTAAATTAAAGAAGTGAATAGTAGCCCTACTTAAGAGTGAATGAATTTTTTCGATACAATTTCATAAAATTTAATGAGCACCATGTAACTAAATTATTTAAATCAATTTGAAATTGATACGAACGCGATTCCAAGGAGAAGGAAAAAACCAGTTTAATATCGTCAGCATATATTAAGATATGGCCGAACTCAATCACTGATGGGAGATGACTGATTCATAGAAGAAAAAGTGGCTCCGTCGAGGGACATCTGACGTCGCGGGGAATTGATCACAGGTGATGAAGTTAAGCAGAACTTTACACGATCCATTATGGATATAAGCGCTCATCAATTTCAATAAGTATAAAGGTAAAAAAGAGCCGTGGAGTCTAAAGATCACTCCTTTACGGCTAACTAAGTCCAACGCTTCACTAAAAGCAAAAGAGAAAGCCAAGGTAAGAGATCCGCAACGGTTAATCTTTTTTTAAGGAAGCCTTGTTGGAATGGTGAAATATAGAATTTTAAACTGATAACTGTTTGCTGACCACTTTCGATAAGACGCTCAATTTAAGCGCCTTTACAATTGTCGACCAGATGTCTGCTTCCACCTTTGTGAATTGGCGTAAGGGCGCTGTTCCTCCAACACAAAGAAAAAACAGCCCTTTTCAAGGAAAGATTACAAATCTTTGAGATAACAGCATACAATTCCCCGAACATGACTTAATGGTACATGATGGAATCCCATCAGGCCCAAACGCACAATTACATTTAAGTCACCTTAAAACTTGTAGTACGTCTCTATCTAAAATGACTAAACGCCGCATCGATTGATATGGGTAATTGCTAGCTAAATCGAAAGAATTCAGCAAGTAAAGTCGTGGTTTCAAAACCACCAAAGGATTCAGAGCCATTGCATTGATAGTATTTTTTAAAGTTCACAAGTTTATAAAAGTGTACAGCATCACTAACACGTGCGAGGGTTTTTCTTAATGAGGGCAAATGTGTTAACTTTGATGGCTGAGGTAATTAAGAGTATGTTTCAACGAAGAGTAAACGAAATCGTTGTATCCAGATCCACTTTTCGTGAAATTGCTGGTTTTACTACATTATAAAAGGAGGACGTCAGGGTCTCCGTCCTCCCAGCAGTAAGAAAGTTACAGTGGTTGGATATCCAGCTTAAGTCAAGTTTTAGTAAAAGTACAATAAGAGAACTCAGTGCTCACTGATTCTGGATAGGAAAATCGAATTGAAATCAAGCTGCAATTTTCTACATTTACTTTGCGGAAAACTGTCTGTCCGGCCTTTTGGGCTTCTTACCATTAAAAATGCCGCCACTGGCAACTTTGTAAGACCTCAGATGATTTCAATTGAGGTGCCCATTGCCCCTCGTCAGTCGCAGCGACTTTAACGCTACCTCTCTAACTTGTATTCTCACCTCTTCCCGAACAGCAGGCAACACGAGCTGGCCAGTTTGCCTCCTCATAGCATAAAGAATGAGGATTGCGCTTGACAAAAAAATAAACCTTATTGAAAAATAAAAATACAAATAAATAAAATTAAAGAAGAATTATTACGAAAATACTGTACAAATAAATTTTGATTCATGTTTTGCATCGTCCGGTAATTTTTTCTGCCAGAGATATAAAAGACATCAATTAAAAATGACGTCACAAAAATGCATTGTAAGCAAAAGTTAAAGGAAAATGAAGTAAAAGATGTGTCATGAAACTCTTTTTCTTTCCTCGCCGCTGAGGATTTAAATTTTTTTTTCTAGACAAAGAAAAAAAATAAAAAAAAAATTCACAATAGAAGGAAACGTCGCGTCGGTTGTCTAGCGTCCGTCTGTCCACCGTAAGTCCGTCTGTCACCGTCTGGAGTCTTCCCTAACGTGCCATCATATGCACACCCTCCCCTTTTTCCAGCCACAGCGGTGGCAGCGTGCGCTTAGCCACGCATTGGGGAAACAAACAAAAAAAATTAAATAAACTTAACTAACTTACTGTACAGGCGTCGGTGCAGGGTCGGCCGCGGTAGCTGCTACATCGGCACTCTGGGTTCCTCCTTCCAATAAGCCTTTTCCACCCTTCACAGCAAAGTTTCACAATCGTAGGATCTCCGTACAAGTAGTTGAATTAGGTGACAAACCCCCTTTTTCTTTGAGATGGCTCAATGGTAGTAATCAACGCACAATATGTATATTAATATTTTATTCTTTTATTTCACAGTAAAGTTTTACAATCGTAGGATTTAACATGCATATAAATATTTTATTCTTTTATTTCACAGTAAAGTTTTACAATCGTAGGATTTCTGTACAAGTAATTGAATTAGGTGACAAAATTTTTCTTTCGTGTTGGCTAAATGGCAGTAACCAATTCACCACGCAGACCGATTGTCATTTCATATTAATTTTCCCATCTCTTTTACAATAGATTAAATCAAAGTTTATTTCAACCTTCTTGTTAATTTTCAATACTCATATTAATTTTCACATCTCTTTTATAATAAATTAAATCAAAGTTTACTTCAATCTTCTTTTTAATTTTTAATAGTTAAATTAGATAAACTATTCCGATGTGCAAGACACAATCTTGCGACATCTCTTTTATAATAAATTAAATCAAAGTTTACTTCGATCTTCTTTTTAATTTTTAATAGTTAAATTAGATAAACTATTCCGGTGTGCGAGACACAATCTTGCGACATCTCTTTTATAATAAATTAAATCAAAGTTTACTTCGATCTTCTTTTTAGTTTTTTTTTAATAGTTAAATTAGATAAACTATTCCGATGTGAAAGACACAATCTTGCGACATCTCTTTTATAATCCTCCTCTTTTTTTTTTTTTTTTTTAGTTATTAAAAGCATATTTCTTTCCATATCATTTTGTTGTTACCACTTAAACACACAACAATAAAAGGTAAGCACCATGTGAAATGTTAACAGAACTGTCCTCTTGATTATTCTTCTTCCTCGTTTTAGGAACAAAAGGCTCTTATAGAATTTTCCTTTATATTCCTCCTTTTTCCTTTTTTTTTTTTTTTTTTTTTTAAATTATCAAAAAGCATATTTCTTTCTACACCATTTTGTTGTTACCACTTAAACACACAACAATAAAAGGTAAGCACC
>NW_023998459.1:2629167-2633943 GCF_014805625.2 Glossina fuscipes | reverse complement strand
ACCACAAAATCGCATGATTTTGTCTAACGGCATGCCGTTATTCCGCCGCTTGCGGTTGATACAGACCGACAGACCCCCTACCCGAGGTTTGTTCGCGGCCGTTACAATTTTTAAACGTTCGAAGTTAAAAAAAAAGTTGTTGGTAATTAGAAAATAATAATGAGACGTAAAAAATTAACTTTCAATTTTCAAATTTTCACTTTTAAAACTTCCACTATTCAAATTTGCTTGTATTTATAATATATTGATATATGTGCGCATAATAATAAATATTTATACGTTATAATTAAATACTCTAAGTTCACGTATATAAACTGCTAGGATTTTCAAGTATATGCTAATTTAATTGTTATCAAAATTGTAAATCCCCTTTAGTTATAAGATGTGGCGAACTCCACCAAACACTCTCGCGACTAACAGCAATACAAACAGATCTTATGTTTGATAACAACACAATACATAATAAAACATAAACAGTAGTACACGCATTACCAATATTCACACACAACTTTAATGAAAATCTTTGCAATCTTTCCATTCTAATTGTTCGGCGAAACTGCCCTCCTTTCCGTCGAATTGGAAACTTGGTTTATCCAAGCCCAAGTACAATTCGTTTCGAAAGACGTCACATAGAACAAAACCGTGTCCACACAACCATCAGGAATTTAAAAAAATTCTAATCGAAAGGAATTCCATGAGCGAAAGTTCAAAACTCGGCGAGATTTTGTCCGACTTGGATATGATCGCATGTCATCGGAATTCTGTCGGATTATCCTCGTTGAATCCAATTTACATAAACGTTTAGTAGACCCATTAACCAATATACTTGTTAATGCATAGCTGCTGAATGCAAAATTTACTTGCCAAAATTATGTTTGATAGAAAATAAATGTTCAGAGCTATTAAGCAATTAGCCCTGTTTAAACGGTGAACCAAATTTTACAATCCTAGTTAAACATACGACAATAAACAAATTAAAGATTGATCTTGTTCGCCTCACTACTGCATCTGGTACTCGAAAAGGATTCAGATGGCTGGCGACCTTCTGGAGATTTTAGGCGATTGAATTGTGTTATTATTCTTGATCGGTATCCCTTACGACGTATTAATGATATACGTTAGAACTTAAAAAACGAACTCATTTTCTCAAAGCTAGCCGTGATCAAGGCGTCTCCTCAGTTGAAGAGGATGTCCATAAGGTAGTAATAACGACGTCTTTCGGCATGTTGGAATTCATTAGAACGCCTTTTGGGTTTGGAAATGAAGTATTCGAGGACTTGGACTTTATTTGTCTCTACACCGATGACGTTTTAGTTGCCAGTGAATTGAAGACACTTAAATTTGGTTTTCGGCAGATTAAATGAATATGATTTAAACATTGAGTTTAATAAGTGCACTTTCGAACTAAGAAGCACACTTAGCCTTCTAAAAATAAAGCAATTGCTTTTGAACGTTCCAAGTCAGTAAAAGAAACATTGATGTTTCAAGAGTGACGAGAGCGTCTTGCAACAGTCCATGCTTGGGATCACCAAATTGTTATCCTACTTCATGTCGAAACTTTCTCCATCCGAGACTAGGTATAATGTTTTTGATGACGAATTGTGAGCGATATAACTGAATATCAAACATTTCAGACATATTTTGGAGGGTAGACAATTTACTGTTTCTACAGACCACAAATTTTTAATTATAGCTTTACAATCTGAAACAGATGGAAGTCCGAGACAAGCCAGACATGTGGACTAAAGTTCCCAGTTTACTAGTGACATTCAATATATACGCGGAGACAAGAATGTTGTCGCAGGCACACTCTCAGAAGCGTTTGAAATTATTGCTTTAAGGTCACGGTATCAGCTTATACTACTCTGTAAGGAACAGAAGAGTGATAGCGAACTACAAAATCTATTAAACGAAGATTATACTAATTTGAAACCTCTTAAAATTCGTTTGCTACATTTCGAAACTCTATGTGAATGTTCTCGTGAAGGTCGAAGACCATATGTCTCACAGATACTAAGAAAAGTTATTTTCGAAAAATTTATGGTATAACTCACGCAGGCGCTAGATCAACATTCATTATAACTAAGTATTTTAAGCCAATTACAAGTAAGGAATTCAATACCTGGTAAGGATTGTACCTGCTGTGTCAGACATCCAACGTATATCAACATATTAAATCTACTGTTTTGCAAATTCCTATCTCCAGTGGAAGATTTCGACATATGCACATGGATTTATTTGGGCCATTATCTCCGTTGAGAGGTCGTCGTTATATTTTGGTTATTATAGATCGTTGTTCTCGTCGGTCTAAGGCATTTGATTTTGCGAGATATTAACGTCAATTCAGTCGCGTCAACTTTTCTTAATAATTATTTTTCTGCATTGCCTTTCTAGGTGTAAAACATGAGGCCTACGATTTGAAAGCGTACCCTTTGCCCTAAGCTGTGTAATAAAAGAAAATGTATTTATGCTAAGAAGGTCAAAAAGATCAGAAGCTGTAAACGGATGGACGTAGGTACGTTTCATTAATAAGCTAGCTAGTTCGGAAGTAAAGGGGGTTTCAATTTTTATCCCACACTAAAGGAATGTACGTACTGTACGTGCCCTTACGAGGATAAAGGCATTGATAAAACTTACTTACCGTACGGGCTTTTTGCCCAGGGACGCTCTATACCACGGCATATCTGCGGTATCCACGACCCATAATTTTGTATGGGAGACCCCGTACTTGAGTCCGGCGGCCCCTCTAATCTATCCTACTGTCATAAATGAGATAACAACATTATGTATATAAAATGGAACAACATTTTCGCAGCAAAATTATGACGTACTATCCCAAAGCATGCAATTTAAACAAACGATATGACAGGTCCTAAGATAAATAACAGAAAAGAATACATTCGCTGAAGTTTGTGTAACAAGTATGCATAAGACTAAAGCATGCACAAATGTTTGCCATAGTAAAGTGTATGCTGTAGTATATTTGTGTTCAGTTGTGAATGCGTTTGTCTAAAGTATTATACGTTTCAAAATAAGTAATATAATATTAATTTTTCGAATTTTATTTTTATTAAATTAATATTAGAATAATAACAACTGTTATATTCAAAAAAAACGGAAAAAATGTTGAAGTAACAATATAAATTTTTTCTAATTCTCCATTCAAAATACTTAATACATAAGATGCGCAATATATCTTTAAAAGATAACTACACTATAACAAGCTAACGTAATAACTACCATAAAAAACTCTAAAAGAATATATTGCTATAATAATGAAAAGATAAAATAGCACAATAATATAAATGACAAATATGTAATAATATAATATAAATATACTGCAGAAACACGTTTTCTTTATTAATTTTTCTTCATTTTTTGCCTTTCAAAAGCATTTATTTATCTATTTATTCCACTTATACTAGAAACTCAACTAAAACAAAATGGCAGTCGAGTTCAATTGACTCTTAAAATAAATCTTGAATTAATTAGTGTTAAAACTTAGTATAAGTACAATAAAACATATAAGAAGAAAAAAAAAAGAAAAAAAGCATGTACAAAACTAGCATAGACCCACACCCACAATCGGTACAGGACCAAATTGCAAGTGAATCCCTAAGCCATCAAACATGCATAAGCTTGGCAACCGATAATACAAATAATTTACGACTCATAATCACTTTTTAAAGTTAAAATTTAGTTCAAGTACGACATAGGTAAATTGCGCGTATTAAGCAATGTTGCTTTAATGGACTTTAAGGAGTTCGTTAATGAGAATAAGTGATAGACGTCATTTAGGTTCTTGCAAACCACTCTGAGCGGGTTAAACAGTTCGTAATTATATTTGCATTGACTAAGCTTTATCAAGATAAAGTGCCTAGAGAAGCGGTCAGGGACATTAAAGCTTATCTCACAAAGTAATGCGGACGAGTCAATAGCATCATTTATTACTTTGATTACGAAGGAAACGCCAAGAACAAATCTACTTTCCTCCAGTGACGGTAAGGATAACATAAGCAACCTATTTTTATAGGGTGGAAGAGGGGCAATCGGGTCCCAACCCAAATTCCTAAGGGCAAACAACAAGGATTGCTCCAATTGATCCAATTGAATCTACATAACACCTATATGAAGGAGACCACACAACAGAGGCGTACTCAAGTATAGGTCTAACTAAACACATGCCTTTTCGTAATATAACGATCATCGAGCTCTTTGGACCACCTCTTTATGAAAACAAGCGTGGACCTAGCTTTGCTTAACGAGAGCTCAATATGCCAATTGAAACGTAACCTATAATCAAATAGAACGCCTAAATCTGTGAACTAATCGACGTCTTCCAACTTATGCGAATCAATGAAATATTGAGTCCTGAACGACTTCCTGCTTGAGAAAGAAAGCTTCTTACATTTATTTAGATTTAGTTTCAGAAGATTCAAAGAGCACCATGCAACGAAATTATTCAAATCACTTTGAAGGTGATGTGGTTGCGATTCTACGGAAAAGGAAGAAACCAGTTTCACATCATCAGCATACATTAAGATCTCGCTGAATTTAATCACAGAGGGCAAATCATTGATGTATAAATTAAATAAAATGGGTCCTAAGTGGCTACCTTGAGGCCAGACGTCACGGGGAATTCATCCGAGGTAATGAGGTTAAATAAAACCCTGAATGATCTACCATGCAGATAAGAGCTCAACCATTCCACTAAAAGGAAAGATAAGAGGCTTGGAGTTTAAAGATAAGTAGTCTATGGTTAACCAAATCAAACGC
>NW_023998459.1:2582436-2629067 GCF_014805625.2 Glossina fuscipes | reverse complement strand
GTGTATCATCTGTGCGAGAGCCACTAGAAAAAGGGATTTATGGAGATTTTTCTTTTTGAGTAACCAAATTTAAAAAAGTATTGAGGATTAGCAAACAAGGAGGATTTAACAAACTGAAGGTATCTGCAGTAGTATTGGCGGTTGAGGGAATTAAATTTATGCCTTACCACAGAGTAAGTGAAATAGACGAAAGAAGAACTACTTTTCGAAAATTTTTTGAAAATCTTGGTTTTCTTATTCTTTTAATATTTAATTGTTTTATTAAATCACGGGGGACACTTGCTTCGAGGACGAGACGGATGCAGAAATAGCTTGATTTATTATATTGTAGAAGGACGACAGTAAGCTATCAATACTTCCCACTGAGAAATCAAGCAAGATGTGATTTTAGCAATGAAACATTGATTTTATGGAAATCGTAAAATGTATATGAAAAATTTGAATTTGGAACGTTATGGAAGCTCAACGAAACAACATGCTTGTAATGAAAGAAAATACCCAATGCTGGATGATATAGATCCTCAGGTAAACTAAACGGAAGACAACGATTAACACAAATCTTAGGAAAATTGACAAAGCAAAGATCAAGCAATCTACCATTGTAATTACGGGTACCATTATATGGAACCAAATTATGATCAAATAATTCATTAAAGAACACAACGGCTCTACCAGATGTTGAGGGAGGTATCAAACAGCCAGAACTATCACTGTAACACCAAGTGACTTTAGGCAAATTGAAGTCACCCAACGCAATGACTATATCGGTAGATTTAGATAGCTTGGCCACTTCACAAATGAGGGCGGCTTGCTTCATTTATACAGAGATATCCGAATTTGGGGGAATATAGGAGTAGGTCACATATAAGTGTTTATTAGAAAATTTCACTCGAATGGCAATAAATTCGACGTCGGGAGCAGTTGGAGATTCAAGTGAATAGGAGGGAACTGCCGAAGAAATGGCAATTAAAACACCACCACCATTGCGAAACAATCGATCGTTTCTGAAAACTTGAAACGAATTATGGACAAGTTCCGACGAATGTAGATCCGGCTTTAACCATGTTTCAGTGAATACCAGACAGGAAAACTCCATGCTCACTGAATTTTGAAAGGTAGAACGAATTTTTGAATTTAGGCCCCTAACATTTTGATAAATGAGAGAAAATGAGCCTGAAGAAATATTTAGTTTGTTGAGGGGGAAAGAGCTACTGCATTAGCATTACGGGGTCGAACCCGAGGGATAAAGTCCTTAATTAAAGATCCAACCGGCCACAATGGTTTATTTAACATCAAATCCATATTTTCAGTCGGAACTAGAATTTTAAAAGATGAGATAGCTCTAGATTGAGAAGGAGCTATTTTGAAAATACTAATGCCTTTTAAATTGACAGAAGGGGCTTTCGCTGCCAGATGACTTTTTATGTTATCAACAGATATCTGGTGCCAGTCTTGACATAAATATTGCCTCTCTGGGAGGAACTGCCTTCAAGCATATGTCATTTGTACTAGGAGCAGCAGGGTTCACGGATGGGGAGTTAAGAGTTGGAGAAAATATAGAAGGGGTAACCACACTTGCACGAGCACCTTGTGCGACGTGCTCAGTTTGGCGACCAGCGTTTATACTCGAACAGCCAGGAGGAGAGGACGATTCACTGTTATCATTATTACTTTTAGGCGTTGACGCCTGAGAAGATTGAGTGGCATCAATGGAAGGAGATACCCTTGCCACTTCAGCATAGCTCAAGCCAGATGGACTACCCGCCTTTTTTGTAACTTTTATGTAACCAACCGTCTTAGCCGTAGCAGAAACACTAACATTCTTTGTAGACTTTAAGGAATCGCTAACTTGCACCGACGGAACGGACTTAGGAGGACTCAGAGGTGAATTAAATAGAAAAACAATACACATTAAGCACACATGTTAGTTTCAAGGAGAAGAACGTCTAGCACTGCAGTGCCGTAGTTTGTATGGGCATTGTGATTGAAGTGCGATTTCAGCTGTAAGACGATGAGTTCGACTCCCCAAGTCTTGTTTAATGGCGTTTGGGGCAAAGTCGAATATTGATGGAAATTGCGAAATTGGAAATAATTATAATATTTTTTTTTTAGAGAGAATAGTTATAATGAAACTTTTTTGGAAATAAATGGTTTAATATATATATAACATTATAGTAATTCTTTTAAAATAAAGCAATACCTTCATAAAAAAGTGTTCTAGTTCAAATGTCAAAAGTTAAGCATAGAAAGATTAAAAATTGAAAATTCTACTGCTTATGCTCCTCAAGCAAACGCGCGAACAACCGCACACAACTACTTCTGCTTTAGCGCGAATACACTCACCCATTTTCAATTCAATACGCATACCACACGTGCGTAGGCTCACGTAGTCTTACATGGAGTACTCGCCCTGGGCTAGTACCTAATAGTTTTGCTACGCAAATGTTGTAGTGCAATGGCTGGTGTTATATATAATGTTTTTGATATAGTATAGGGAGAAATGTTTTTTACAAAACAAAACTGTAGATTTACAAGTGGATGCATATAATGAGGTAAGTATATATAGTGAGGACCCAAATTTTGACGCGGACGTAAACGCTGTCAGTCCTTCATTGAAAACTGACAAAGCACCCGCGAATTGCTACCGCCATGTCATGAGTTTATTAATAGAGATGGTTCTTTTTTCCCTAAAATATAGATAATAATATACAGTATATATGATGATAATATACAGTATATATGATGATAATATATAATATACAATTCCTGCGCCAATAGCCTAACTTGTGGAATGGTTTTTTCTTACCAATCGGGCCATGTGTTACTGATATCGTGCTCATGGCTTTTCTATTTCCGGCGGGTTGGAAACCAACCCGATTTCATTCCACCACTAAATAAGATTTGCCTTACGCAATTATTAATCTTAAACCGAACCGGTCTCCTGTCGTTCCAAAATAACCGAACACAACCTGAATCGCGCCTTAATAATGGTAGTGGTCTATATGATGCTCAATTTGGTTTTCATTCCGGCCGTACTACCCGCTCTTTTTTCTCGTCGCTATTTTTAGGGGTAATCTTAACAAGACAAGTATTTGTCTCTCTTATTCTATTATTATTATTACTATTACTATTATAATTTATTTAGACCTGACAAGTATGCTCTAGGTCTATACAAGTAAGGTGAGCATTATTAACCGAGACTATAATCTTTTCTTTTTTAGAAAGTTGATTGGATGATTAGTCTAGTCGGTTTAATAAAGGTAAACAATTTATTGATATTACGTTCTCCAGGAAGCCTTCGAATATTAAAAACGTTTCGGCATTCATAAAGTATATTGTTAACCGTAAGCTATTGCCCATAATTGAAAATTGAACAAAGGGATTTGTTAAGTATGTATAGGTGTGTCGCAATGGTATGAAGAAGACAGATTCTTGCAAATTTTTTGGCCTCGATTTTCCCGTTGTAGTGGATTTATTTCTGCAACGGGGTTTATTTATTTATTCCACTTATACAAGAAACTCGACTAAAATTTTTGGCAGTCGAGTTCAATTGACTCTTAAAGTAAACCTTAAATTAATTAATATTAAAACTTAGTATAAGAACAATAAAACAATTAAGAAGGAAAAAAAAGCATGTACACAACTAGCATAGAACCACAACTGGTACAGGACCAAATAGCGATTGAAGTAGAGCATGAATACAGTTTCGGTCTGACATAAATCCAACTTGTTGCTTTGTAATTAAATTTTTTGAATCAAGAAACTTAGATAATCTAGAAACTATAATTTTTACTGTACCTTTGAGAGAAAGTATAGTAAAACATCGGGTGCTGGTCAGATGCAGCAGAAGGGTTTTTATTGAGAATATGACCAGTGGAAATCAGTAGTATATACATTTAGTATATTACTTTTGAATCTTAAAATACTTGATACGAAATTCGATCTCAGCTTTGTGTTTTTCCTTTTACTTTGGTAAAATAGCTCTCAATAATGGGAATATAGGCTATTCCAGGAATGCAGCACATCCATCAATAGGATGAGCATCCGATAAAGTAACTGGAATTTGCAAAGAAGCTTCGGGAGAATCTGCAGTGGCAAGAGTACCACGGTATCCCCAGGTGGCTTATTTTGCCTCGATGGAGTGGAGATGGCAATGAAATTGTTGGATATATACTTCCCAGTATATTTATTCTGTTCCATACAGTCGCCATTGAAGTATTCCTATGAATTGTTTTAGAATACTGTTGAAAGGCTAAAGTTTTTGATTTTCTTAATTCTTGAATCTGAGCTTTAACTTTTTTGTATAATCAGAGGTTAACAAAAGGGTTAAGAAAACTCTTAAAAATACGTCATAATAATATTTCGCTCCTCTTTAGCAAGGTTCTCTTTCCAAGCAAGGAATACACGTTTAACATGATTCTTAAGATTGAAGTATGAAGATATGTGCAGCAGTGCTGATATCGCTCCTAATGCAAGCATCACGATTGCACTCACCCTCGAAAGTTTTACTATTTGGAAGCTACTTTGCAGTAGTTACCCAATCAGCTTAGTCAATGTAGTAACCTTGCTTGTTTTGGTAGAGATTAGGAATGTCTGAAACCTTTACAGCCATAACGACTAGAAGGTGGCCAGTATTATGAACATCATCGGAGATGCACTACGAAATCCAAGGAAGAAATGATGGAGTGTGACATGTGAAGTCGATAAGAGAAAATGCATGATATGCTGATAACTGTTGAGTCTCCATCGTTTAAAATACAAACATTGCTGCGAATGGGTGAATTTATCAATACGATGCCATGAGAAATGCTTCTTTCAAAGCCCCAGATTCTGTTCGAATTGTTAAAGTAGTGGGTACTTTAATAATAACAAGAGGCACAGGAAGTGTGGAGAAGAAGTTACAAAGTTCTTGCTGGAGAAAGAATTGCAAAGCAGCAATAAGAATCAAGAGCACGGTAAATTTTTTGTTCAAGTTTATTTCGACAGTTATGCCTTTCGTAGCAGGGTTTAAATTGGTGCGGCTATGAGGAACGTAGGATTTAATAAGGAGGTCAACTTTCTGCTTTGACAATAAACTTGGATCAACGATTAGAAAGTATGCAATTCGAGAACTGCGTGTAGTTTTGTTAAGAGGAACCTTGCGATACGTCTCTTGAAGAGAGAAACTAAAATTAAAATCTCTTGTTAGAATTTTTAGTTCATTGATATTGATGCAAGAATGGTTACGAAAAAAAATATTGCCAATTTCTGATGGAATGTTGTCTAAATCTTTTTTATTACAAATATCTTTAGATACATTGTTTGTCCAGTAAAAAGGTGCCTTTGGCTGACAATGATGGGAAATGAATAGTTTTTTTTGCTTTTGTTAAAAAAAGGATCCGATAGAATGAGGAATTGTTTCAGCAATTGAAGTGAGGTACCCACAAAAATAAACGTGTTGGGTTTTAGTTTTATAATTTCGAATAGTTGATGAAAATTTCAGTTGCCAAATATCAAAAAATTTCTCTTTCAAATTTATTTTATTGTGTATTTTGCTACCAACGCACTAAGTTAATACAACCAAGAACAACGTATCTGAATTGGAATAGAAGTTAGTGCGTTGACCTATTCATGCTGATTAAAGTCTGAAGATTTCTGAAACAAAAATTGATTTTTGGGACGAAGAACAAAAACAAATGTTTGAAGCGTTCCGAAACTGCCTCTTGATATATTAAAAGCGTATGATATTGTCCCATATACTAAATATGTCAATAAATTATATTGTCACAACATTTTCTCTAGTTGAGCATATAAGCATATGTGGCCACATACTTCCAACCACATGCAATTCGTTTCAACAGAATACTTTATTTCTTCGCGTGCTAATATCGCATCTGTTATAGAGCAAGGTTTCATTCTGTGCAATTTATTGCTGAATAATTTTTTCGATGTGGTTACGATTGTTAATATTTGGCTGTGCAGTTGATCTACAGTTGATCTACAGTTGCAGTTGAAATAATATTCGCAACTTCGAAACTGGGATTAACGAATCATGCAAGAGCATGATGGAGAATATAGTTTGTATTAAGAGAAGTAAACCTAAGGCTACAGTCTTTAGCTCTTTCCGATCCTCTGATTTACATATTAGATTAAGCGAGAATGCTATTAGTATGGTCGATGCTACATCACATCTGCGGTTACTCTAAATAGGAAAGTTAACTTTGATC
The DNA here is from genome assembly GCF_014805625.2 of Glossina fuscipes. Lineage (NCBI taxonomy): Eukaryota > Metazoa > Arthropoda > Insecta > Diptera > Glossinidae > Glossina > Glossina fuscipes. The sequence goes on along the minus strand of NW_023998459.1, from coordinate 2,622,861 downwards.
CGCACTTGTACGGAATTTCTGCGAAAATATGTTTTACGGTATCAAAATTACTTAATCTGAACTTGCACTTGTCTGTTATTTTAACTGGTTGTCAAATGAATTACACGCTCTGTCTATAATGTGAGATTGTATCACATTATGTTCTCCCGTTCGATCATGCCTACTTGAAACTCTCTTTCTATCACTAAAATTTGTTTGTTTAGCTCTCTCAACAGAATTGTACACAAGTGCCGGCACAAACGTTTCGATGCCTCAGAACGACATTTGATGCTGTTGAGGCGAAATAAGAAGAATTTTTTCATGAAATGTGGAAAAGCGGATTCATCATTACACTCAAAGTCACATCGGCAATAACCACCGAAAGCCATGCGAAACGAGCCAAAAAGTTCGTTCACTAAAATAACAACAATGTATAAATTAATGTTTGAAGAGTCTTGAAATTGTGACACATTACGTTTTAGGCCTGGTATTATCCAGAGATTATATGTGTCTGCCAAAATTGTTGTCATACATTCGTCAGGCCGAAAATTCGTTGAGTGATGAGGTAAGTTATGCATTACTTTAGAAAAGATATTGTTAATAAAATGGTAGGGTTAAAGAAGGAAGGAAGGTAGATGAAGACAGACAGAAAAGAAAATGAATTTGTCTGAAAATTGGCAAAGTACTCCCTAGAGAAACCTTAAAGGGAAAGGAAGAGGAGGGAATACTAAGGGTGGTTTGTAGGCTGTCCTACTTATGGTTACCCTTCGCCTCCATTTTGTCTGGAGACCATGAACCTATGTCCTCAAACCCCAAAAAAATGTCTAATTCATTTTTTTATATTTGCATGATGTCCTTAAAAAACTAGTTGTCTATTAATAATAATATTATCAATTTATGTAATAATCGATCTTTTCGACATTCAAATGTAGTGTGTACGTCGTTTTTATAACCCACTTGCTTTGTTTTGACTTTTTTCCAGCAGTTTGCTCTATAATGCACCATGTATTATTATGTTTAAGCGCTTCATATTCTTTGATTACCGCCTTTTTGCTTGCAGATGATGCAACATAAGTGACAACGTCATCGGTTGCCTTAGCGTGCAATATTAGCAGTGTCACCAGATAGTGAAATGTTAGTAGCGTCACAATATATTTCATTTTCGTCCTAAATCTTTTTTTCGGTTCTAAAGTTATTGTTGTTTTTTGCGTTGTAAATTTTTCTTGGAGGATTTGTTTTGTAAGAAAATGTCTTTTTGAATTTGCGAAGACTTAATTTAGATATGCTACTTTAATTCTCTTTAACTGCTACAGTTTCATGTTCCTCTTTATATTTGTTGATTTAAAAATTTTTAATTTTTTTCGAAATCTTCATATATGTACTCACGTGGAAATCTTTTGTAGATATCGATTTTTAAAAATGTTGCTAAGCCGATAGATGATAGTGCTTTTAAGAGTTTAGTCTTAGAATTTATTCTCTGGCGAAATTAATAATAATATAAATATTGCGATAGCTTTTCCCAGTTTCGCAAAAGCTTTACCTCATCTGATGTGATTGAAAACACCTTTAGAGTCCATGAGTAAGCCTAGCACGTATCGCACATTGCATGCGCTCAAACATGCCTGCACATGTACCCAAGCATCGGCGGTGCAGAGCCGCGTACAGAAGCCAAATTGCCTGTCAGACAGACCTGGAAGATTATTCTCCACAAATCTTAGAGTGAGTGTTGATTAAAAGGACTGGAAGAAGGCAGATGCCACGATAAAGTTAAGGATCACTCCTCTTTTCATTAGACGAGTTTATGAGAATTACAACCCTGGCTATGTACCTTTGACATGCAAAATAACTGTCCGAGAAACATTGGCTATAGGTCGTGCGCATATTCTCCGGAGTATGCCCCCTGATGACTTATTCTGGCCAAAGGATAACATTCGTTGCCGAGTTGTTTTAAGCAGACACTTTGAGCACGACTTCCCGAACTTCGTTTTGGTTACGATTTTCTCCTTTTTTGCCACGGACGCCGTGGGTACAACCGCGGATTGTCGGGCCCACGTACACCAAAATCTTCTTTACTACCTATTTTGGGTTTTCCGTATTCCTATTGCTCCTAACAAGAACAGATCAAGTTTCTACTGGTTTAGGCTACGGTGCAGCCACAGCAGCCTGAACGAGAACCGAAATGGTTGGGGCACTCCATCAATATAATATGCAGGCGGGAAACATCCACAACTTACAGCGCCTGCAATGGTTCCCTTTAGTCACGCGTTTTCTGTGAACATTGCAAACAATATGACCTGATACTCGCTCGCCATTTTAACTATAGCTGTGGCAGTTCTCACAGCTACGTTTCCGCCATGAATACGCATTCCTGTAGTCGATTAGTTACCAACTCCATCTTTTTAACAGGATTAGTTGCCTTCGATCACCGCTCCGACTTGCGTGTAGCAGCCAGAGCCGAAGTCGCAGCGAAAACAACCGTGGCCGTGGCTGTAGCCACAGCAGTACCTTTGGGCGCCGGTGGCCACGTAGCATTATATCTAAGCGCAGCAACAACAGCAGCTGCAGAGACGTTCGGCAAAATATTACGGGGCAAGTTAAATACACTCCATTCCCAGACTGACTTGTTCTTTCCGTCCCTATCCTTCTTTTTTCCTCCACCCTTCCTTTCTGCGTTCCCAGCTTGTTTGAAGGTTCCTCCCCGGACTCAATTGACACAGCGATGCCCCTGCTTATCAGAGTTCCGCGCAAACTTTCCCAGGCTTACCGACTCATCAGCGGACGACGTACGTCACATTCACTAACCTGACCGTAGTTGGACACAGCATACATTTCTGCACGCAAACCCTCTCTCCCCTACCACCCTTCGCCCTTTAATCATTATTTTGGGCATTGCCAAATCTAGGCATAGCCGATATACCTAATACCAGTAGAAATTAATGTTGGCGTTGTAGAGTTAAAGCGATTTATTTTATATATAAGATAATGCATACATTGAGATTCCGGCGACTCACCGAAATAATTATTATCAACTGACAAACAGCGCAGAAAATTTACTTTACATTCAATTTTTTCTACAAATAAGTAAACACAACGATAACTTTTCTCTGTATAACACAGAATATGCGTAAGCTTACTGCAACGTCAAAACGACGCCGTAACTTTACTCCTACATTCGTCTTATTTTTTCTCTTTCTTTTAGGGATGTGGTAAGTTTTAATCGCTCAGAAATAAATAAGCAGAGAAGAAAGTCGTTGACACTCCGGACGGATTCAGGTCTACCTGCTCATATAAGGGTTTCCTGTGAAAGTCTCTAAACGGCACCACAGTGACCGCCTCCTGAATAAGGGCCCCATAGGTGTCCCAGTTTATCCCGGATGTGCGCCTACATTTGACGTCGTCTGCGAAAGAAGCGGCCGGGGTACAGCCCATCACTATTTTAAAAACGTGGTTATTACCAACACCCTACCCAGCTTCCAACCCCAGGAAAATTAAAACAAGCTTTTAACTGCCATGTCGGCAATAGTGACACCAATGTTACTAGCCCCGACAGGACCATGAAAACTGAACCATTTTCTCGGCACATTTAACACCTGGACGCTTCTAGTTATACACTCAACCAACATTTCACCTCTTATTTGGTTGCGTAAGCCAAATACTCGTTCCGGCATCTTGCTTACACATAAGAGTGAGCAAGCGTTAGCACCGAGCCACAGGATCAATAGCGTGTCACCAGCAAGCAGCAATACCGAATCCATATACCTACGATAACGACTTCAACTGGCACACAGGCACCGTGAGTATCTGCCAAGGCAAGTGTGGCTTCCACATTCACATCATTCACCATGTGGTCGAGGAACACATGCATATCCACTGCAAAACTCTTGAGCCTACCATCAGATACGCGCGGCCCCTACAACAACGCCACCCCACCCCCTAACTCACGTATACATTGGCCGAACTCGTACAGCGCTTTATAAATCCGATCGCAGTTATAGTGCAATATAAGCAAGGCTATTTCAATGGCGAGCATCCTATCGTATTCATCACAGGCGGAGGACATCAAAAGATGACCTGCCGGAAGCCCCTAAACGCGCAGTTTCTACAGTGTGTGGCGTTCTTGCACAGACTGTATCTGTGGCCACTTTGACCGCAGTGTTGGAAACCTGTTCCCCTTAACCTGGAATCTTTAACTATATGATCAAACTTGAGGCAGCGGCGGCACATGCGCACTGCATTGTGTGGGCGTACCGGGAACGACATCCACTCAGCGTACACCCTATCAGCTCGAAAAAGACAATCAACAGCAATCCTACAGCCTTTCAAAATAATATTTGTCTGCCTGTCAGCATCTGCCCATGGCTTCGACACAAGGGGGAACCCCTCCCTCCGACTGCAGAATGAACCTTTAAGCTTCATCGCATGTATCTTAACCATAAAAGTGGAAGGACTCAAGTTTTGATGGACGGACTGAGCTAAAACTCTTGGGTCTAATTTGTTCGCAATAGAAGCGGCAAGCCCGACTTCTCCAAAGTTTGCGTTGGCCACAATCTTCTCCCTCTACCCAATGGATGGCGTACGGACTACAGTTCCAACCCCACGGATTGGCTTAATACCCGAACGCTCACGGGCATTATCGTCAACCGTGATATTCTAAATCCGTATTGGCTATTCGAAAGACACCTGTTTGTTCGATGACCAGCAACCATATACGGCTCTGTCCAATGCTTTGCCCGCTATGTCCAGCAGGCCGATGTGACAACGGTAGTTTACTGTCCTTCCGAAAGAGGATGAATTTCTGCATCTTCCATTTATATGGGAAGATTGTCTTTTCTAAACAATTTTAGAGCCTAGTGACCAAAATATATGGCTTTATTGGTATCGCGCCCTTTAGAGCCCTTTTTGGAAAGGCATCCCGGCCAGGAGTTTTGCTGTCTCCTATTTTTGTGCATGCGGTCAGCAGATCTTCTGTAGTAATTTCTGGTACTGAGTCTGCCATAAAAGTCCATGAGTACGCGCGGCGATCTCTGCAGAAAAAGTGTTGTAACTATCTTAAGTGGACAGGTGAACTACGGTGTTCTGTGTCCTTTGACTTTTTTCCCTACTACTTTGTATGCCGTTCCTCGTGGATTAGTATCTGTTTCCTTTTTACACCTTTTTCAGATCACTGTTCAGATCATAGCTCAAGAGGCTCAACATTTCGGTACAGTTTGCCTTTGCCAAACTTTACCATGTTAAGCAGGAGTTGGCTAGCTGTGCCCTCACGCCTCCGTGGGAGTTCACAATTAAAAAACACTTTGCAAATAAACTTTCTGGCTGTATTTAACGAAACGGCCAAGCAATATCTTTATTGTCTTATTATCAACGTGCAGAGATTGGTAAAAACACAATATACGCGAGGACGGTTTTGTGATTTCTATCAGACATATTACAACACGACAGGAACTTGCCATAAGGAAGATTGCACTGACGTGTATTTCCATCAGCGAGAACATCAACCAAGTTTAAAAATATGGAGATAAAGTTGTTGCCGCCAATTATCATATATGATGATATAGAGGCTGTCCTTAGGCCCATAGATGTCCTTACCATGAGCGGGGGAACGAGGACAATTCAACAGCGCAAAGTGCGCGTAGTCTCCTATTACATTAAACATCTGCATAATAAACATGTATAAGCTGATGACTTAATTCCTGGGGGTGATCCCATTGATCAAGCAGATAAAACCGTTCAGGATGTCGTACAGGAAAGTCATTCGCAAAAGGTGTTCAAACGAGGAAATCATGATGTTACATCATCATATTCTGAATAGTTCTTCAAATTTTCTAATAATGTCCACGCAACCAAATTTTTGGGTGTTGTTCGGGATCCTAATTCGATAATTTCATTTCCCTTTACGGCAAATACGGTAACACAGCCCATCGTGTGGTATGCTGTAGCTTGTCTTTACGCTTCCCTCTGTCTAGCTAGCCCAAGAATTACAAAGGCCATTATATGTGACATAGGAGTCAAAAGCACGAACAGACATCAAAAATTAAATTCATCTATACGCCCGTGAACTTTGAACTACAGACAAAAACGTTGTTGTAGTTAATCGCTATTTTTAGTTTATTTTTTCAACTTCGATTTATTTCATTTTTAAAAATTGAACTTATTCGATTCAGCAGTTAGTATGTTGTAGTTGAACTTGTTTTCAACAGTCTTAAGCTAATCGCGAACCTACGTGCGTTGTGGCATCGTTGAGGTGTAATTTTGAGCCCTACAAACGGATTAAGGAAATTATTTTGCAGTGCTGTCATAAAAACGCTCTCAACGCAATTGCAAATAGTAATAAAAATAATATACGCGTTTGCATTTGGTTTGTAATAAGTTCACCCCAAATCAATCATACATTCGTTTAAAATACTTAGTTTTCCTTTAATTATATCGATTCCGAATTGCCGCCGGAAACAGATATATTAATCTTCCATGACATAAAAGTTCTAGTTTGTTGAAGACGTTGTATGCGCATTCTGCCGGAAAAATAGTCTATAGATAGTTTGCATAGACTTTCTATTAATTAATTAATTAATTTATTTATTTACTACATAAGAAGGTATCCTTAATGTTCAGGTACGGAAAAATTCGACCCCATCTCCACAAAGTTATAAGTGATCAGAATTTCATTTTACCTTTTTATGACGTTTTCTAAATATTATCCATAACTAAATAAGGCAATATTTTGAAAATTATTCTGCGCATTCTTCACAAGAAAATAGATTCTTTACTTCAACTTTAAAAAAGTAAACCCATCCATTACCATTATCATACACTATCAAAACTTACTTGGCTTAGTTTTTCATATTCATTACTTATTATTCTTAAGTTGTAGTGGAAAGAGCATTGTACATTTCGTAGATCTTTCCCAAAAAATTGAAATAGACGGCCGCGACCACCAGAGATGAACATGCATTATTTATATGTAAATTCATAAAACTTCTAAAACTCCTTCATGCTGTCCTGGTGATAATAACTTGCAATACCAATCTTACCCTAGTGTAGCGTGATAAGGATATTGGTACGATTAAATAGAAGCCGTCGAGCATACAAATTTCGGCCGTAGCCAAATATAACTTTCTTACTTGTTTTTTCTACTTTTCTTCAAGTATCATTAGTGCTAAGAAAGAAATTTTTTTTTTATTGATTATCAGTACATCAAAAAATGATAAAGTAAAGGAAATGATCCAAGATTCTAAAGATGGCCAACAAATAGTACGAATTATTGCTAGTCAAGGTAACAATCTCCACGAAGTTGAAACGGCTGATACGGAAATTGAGAATTTTCTAGGTAAATGGAATAAATTCTAATATCATACATAAAGACTTTTTTTTATCGTTTGATAATGTTTGTAGTAGTAATTATGCCCACAAAATTCAGAAAAAACGTTTGGGTTAAACGAGGCGATTTTGAACCAATCAAAGAGGGCGATAAAGTTAAAGCAGAGATTTGTAAGATCTTAACAGCCGAACATATCAAGGAATACCGAAGACTGGTATTTGGGCGGAATGCTTTAAGATAATAACGTTCCGAATGGACGTTGCGCAAGTAATTATGTTAAAGAAAATTGTAATGAAAACGTAGAAGAATTCGAAGAAAAAATCAGTGGACCCTGTCATTTATCTCCGAATAGAAATTGCCCAAACCTTTTAGCAGCATTTGAAGATGAAACTACAAGTTCAGAAGATGACAGCTAACTTAAATGCTTACCAATTTACATAGCAAAATGTGCTGATTAGGTATTTTTAATATCTACCATGTAACTCGATCACATTTATTTTTATTAATTTCTTTTTTTATACCGTTTATATAAAACTTATGAATGACAAAACATTAAACTCTATTCTGAAATAATTGCTTTTCGCCTTTAATAATAAATTGATTAGCTTCAATGAAAATCCTCTTTTGGCAAATTCCTTGGCATAGAGAGGAAAGCAGAAGACGAACTATACTCGAGAAAGTTGATAATTGCGTCATGCAAATGTATTAGAAAAAAATATTCTTGACAAAAAACGGCAAGAGTCAATTACGTGGTCCTGCGTCAATCATCGCATTTCCATAAATGTGAAATCAAATGTGAAATTCAGAAGCTTTTATTTTAATCAAATCTCGGACTTCTTAAAAAAGAATATTTTTAGTTTATTGTATAATTATTTTAATACATTGCCCTAAAAGAGACAGGCCCTTCCCTTTTTAAATAAAAAGCGGCTCTTCTTGTAGCCTAATAATTAATTTGTCCCGGTTTGTAATGAATTTCTATTGGGTGTCTCACAGAGTTCATCGGATGGCCTTAAATTATTAGGAATATATATAGATTCTTGTCTTTGAAATGTGGAATAATCTCGCGACGTTGGGTTAATTTCTTTGCTAGGCTCCTTGGATAACGATAAAAAACGTTTTCAGGCCGTTTTTGGAGTATACAGTCCTTCTGGCAGATTGCTCGGTGTTTGCTTCTTTTTTTTTTGATATAATGACACCAAGCGACTTTTAGGAATCATCATTGGAACATTTAAAATCGAATGCCCGATGTTTAAATGTTGCCAAGTATTTTGAAATTTTAAAATAGCTTGCTTGGATTCATCATCAAGAGCCAACAATGGTGTATCATCGGTCTGTAGACATGCAAACTGCTTTGAATTATCTTGAGTAAGAACCCATTCACTTAATACAATATTAGCACAATCGTTTCCAATATCTCCACACTCCTCATCGTCTTCAACTTTTATATTCGACTTTTTCTTACCTGTTGACAACTTGCCGCTACACCTGGGGTAATATTCTTCTCCTTTCCTACTTGTTAAAGATAAGTTAAAATTTTTTTTCAGACAGCATGCTTTGCTTTTTGGAAATAATTTTATTTATTATAGAAAGTAAATTATTATCAATATCACCGTCACTTTCACTTTGATGAAATTCGTTTAGCAGGCCTTCCACAAGTTTTTTTTTTCAGATATTAACACATTCTTGCCATTGGCCGTTTGAAAACCTGTGGTTTTGTCTACTTTGTTTACTTGTGCACTGGATTTCCTCCGATCTTTTATGTCCTTCAGTCCAGTTTCGTAGTCTTTTCCTTTTAAACAACCTTCAAATTCTCTTATAACATTTTGTACGGATTTCTACCCCTCCTCCAATATGGGCATTTTTTACCATTCGCTATTTGAAAACCTGTAGAAACAAGCGAACTTACCGGATTATTGAACTTGTCCACCTCATCTTGATGCATTTTATTTTTCACTTCTTCCAATTCGTTTTCAATAAAAATTTCACTCACGCCAACTGCGTTTTTGCCTTCTCCCAACTCCGGCCGTTCTCCGGTAGCTTTTTGAAATCCTAATGCAACATTAGTTTCTCTCACCACCATCAACAGATTTCATCTAATAACTGGTTTGCAGATGTGTACGCACCTACGCGGCCATACATATGTAAACGTCAATGCCAATCCCTGCCATGAACATTAACGCACATTGTACTCGAACTTCTACTTCTCTCTGATATCCAATATTCAAATGTAAATAACAAATGTATTTGAAATTGTTTGTCTAAGAAATTTGCTACGCTAAGCTGAGTCTGACCGTTTATCCATAGTTTATATGTAGGAACATGTACAAATACCCCGCATTGCCGCATATGCGGATATATAATTGAGCTACATTTTTCTTTCTCTGCTTTTGTGTCCTCGAATTTGTACGTAATAACGTCAGAAGCGTGGAGTTTAGGGAACATGGAATTTCACAATAAATTTTAGTGCATATTTTGTGAGATCATCTTCTTTACATTACAAATGTTATAAAAAGAAATATATATATTTACTTATATTATGTGGTATTTTATCTTATATTATAATGTCCGTCCAGTACATCGTCTGTTGGTCCCTCCTTTGTCCGTCGGCATCTATCCAAGGCCCCCCTACCTCCTCTCACACGTGCACCACACCTTACCCCGCCACGGCCAATGGTTCCAATGGCTGTTCCTGGAGATTTATCAAGAGCAGATGTGTGTGCAACACCTGTCACATCTTCCCTTCTATCCTTGAGTGACACGTTCCCTTTGTAGTGATTTTAACAATATGGAGGAGAAAGTGTGAACAGAATTCACACACGGGCTGAGAAATCGCTCGTTTAGTTAAATGTCACTCCAAGTTTTTCTTCCCTTTTTTTTTGTTTGGTGAAATTTTGGTACAGAAACTGATATATAAAGTGCGTTTTGGGTTAAGTTAGTTCGCTTGAGCTACTTTTGCATTTTCAGCCCTTCACAAATAAAAAAAACACCTTTTTTTTTGTCTAAAATTTTATTACTATTCAAAAGCTTTTATATACATATATATGCGGAGGCATTTACATTCGGATTTCGTTACAGTTTGTTTCATCACTCTCACTAGTTCCTTTTTTTTCTAATACTTCCAATGAGTGGCCATTAATGGATTATGTTTGGAATACAAAATTTGTTATTTATTTATTTATTTATTCCACTTATACAAGAAACTCAACTAAAGCAAATTGACAGTCGAGTTCAAATGACTCTTAATATTAAAACTTAGTATAAGTACAATAAAACAAATAAGAAGGAAAAAAAAAAGCATGTATACAACTAGCATAGAGCCACACCCACAAGCGGTACAGGACCAAACTGCAAGCGAACCCCTAAGCCACCGCAAACATGCATAAGCTTGGCAGCTGATAATAGTTAACAACAATTAATTTTCGACTCATAATGACCATTTAAGGTTAAAATTTAGTTGAAGTACGACATAGGTAAATCGCGCGTATTAAGCAATGTTGCTTTAATAGACTTTAAAGGGTCCGTTAATGAAAATAAGTGATAGACGTCATTTAGGTTCTTGCAAACAACTCTGAGTGGGATAAACAGTTCGTTATTATATTTGTATTCACTAAGCTTTATCAAGATAAAGTGCCTAGAGAAGCGGTTAGGGACATTAAAGCCAATTTTACGAAGTAATGCGGGCGAGTCAATTGTATCATTTATTAGTTTGATTACGAAGGAAACCCCAAGAACAAATCTACGTTTCTCCAGTGACAGGATAATAAAAGCAACTTATTTTCATAGGGTGGAAGAGGGGCAATCGGATCCCAATCCAAGTTCCTAAGGGCAAACAGCAAGAATTGCGTTTGAACAGATTGAATTGAATCTACATAGCACCTATATGAAGGAGACCAGACAACAGAGGCATACTATAGGTATAGGTTTAACCATACACATGTAAAGCCTTTTCGTAATATAAGGATCATCAAGCTCTTTGCACCACCTCTTTATAAAACCAAGCGCGGACCTAGCTTTGTTGAACGAGAGCTCAATATGCAAATTAAAACGTAACCTATAATCAAATAGAACGCCTAAATCTGTGAACGAATCGACGTCTTTCTACTTGTGCGAATCAATGAAATACTGAGTAATGAACGACTTCCTTCTTGAGAAAGAAAGTTTCTTAAATTTATTTAGAATTATTTTAGAAGTCTCAAACAGCACTATGCAACTAAATTATTCAAATCACTTTGAGGATAATGTGATTGCGATTCTACGGAAAAGGAAAAAAACAGTTCCAATTGATCAGCATACATTAAGATCTGGCTGAATTTAATCACGGAGGGCAAATCATTGAATAAAATGGGTCCTACGTTACTGCCTTGAGGTGCGCCAAACGTCGCGGGGAATTCATCCGAGTTAATGAGGTTAAACAAAACCTTGAAGAATCTCCCATGCAGATAAAAGCTCAACCATTCCACTAAGAAAAAAGGTAAGCCAGAGGCTCGGAGTTTAAAGATAGGTAAGTCATGGCTAATCAAACGCTTTGCTAAAACCATTTTAAATCACATCAGTACGAGAGCCACTAAAAGTAGCCCTGAAAACATGAGAAGTAAACTCTACCAGATTGGCGACCGTAGGTCTTCCCTTTCGAAAACCATGTTGGAGAAGAGAAATATACGATTTCATGGAAAAGGCTATATGCTGAGCCACAATTCCCTCGAACAGTTTAGGCAAGGCACTCAACTTGGCAATGCCTCTGTAGTTCTCTACTACCACTTTTGTGAATAGGGATAAGGAAACAAGTCTTCCGACACAAAGGGAAAACACGTAAATTCACGGACTTGTTAAAAATCTTTGAGATAACACCACATAGCTCGCCAGCACAAGATATAAGTACACATGAGGGGATTCCATCAGGTCCAGCCGAACAATTATATTTTAGAGAGTGCAATCCTTCAAAAACGTCATTTTCAGATATAACAAAGATAGGAATAGAAATCAAATTAGAAATCGGATATGGATTTGCTGATACATCAAAATTGGCAGTTGGAAAGTTCTGTCAGAAGTATTCCGCAAAGAGATTTGAGGTCTCAAAATCACCCGAGGACTCGAAGCCATTAAAAGGCACATGCGAGGGATTTATGGAGATTTTTCTTTTGGAATTAACGAACTTAGAAAAGCGTTTAGGATCAGCAAACAAGGAGGATTTAACAAAGTGAAGATATCTGCAATAGTATTGGCGGGTGAGGGAATTAAATTTATGCCTTGCCACTGAGTAAGCGAAATAGTCGAAAGAAGAACCACTTTTTGAAAATTTTTTGAAAGCTTGTGTTTCCTATTCTTGTTATATTTAATTGTCTAATTAAACCACGGGGGCACGTGCTCCGCGGACAGGACTGCTTGGTCGGAACGGATGCAGAAATAGCTTGATTTAATATATTGTAGAACGGCGACATATATTGTTATATTGTTTGTAAGGTTTCCTTTTTTTTCTTTTGCTTTACTATCCTGTATTCATAACCAAAATAATTTTTACAAGCCTTTGTTTACACAATCAAAACGCCTTTTTCTTTTGTTTTGTTTTTTTGAAAGTGACCGTAAACTAGGTATAAATATACAGTTAGTTATAGTGATGGCTGCCTTTTATGCTTTTTTTGTTTCCTTTTTTTGCTTGATTTGTGTTGTCATTATCACTAGCTTAAGAATGTTTCAGATTAATGTGCAAACATTTCTACTCCTGTTTCTGGGTTCTTCAATGTTCTTTTTTTTTGATGGCTCTGCTGCACCATTTTAATTCACGGATAAACAAAAGGTTCCAATCAAATCAAATTTTGAAAGTTGTTGCTCTTGGGTAAATTAAGTAGTATTCTCTTTTCTTTTTTTTTCAAAGGTAAATTTTAGCAGAAAACCGATTGTCTAAGCATACTTTTTTTATAGGGTACCATCGCATTCTTTATTTCCTATAGGTTCTGAAGATTTGTAAAAAAACTTTTGTAAACATGATGAGAATAGGATAAAATAGTTCGCTTTAGTTTCACAAGAAAACAATAAAATTGCAGTTAGTTCAGTATTATCTTCTTTTTTCTTTCCTCATTTTAAGCTCCGCTCAAACTGCACACTTCTAATGACAAAACCAGACTCTCCTCAACCAAAAACCAAAAGCCAAAAAACCACCACCGAATCTTTTGCGTTATTTTTTTTCTTTCTCTCTTTTTTTTTCTCTTTGTATGGATAACGGCGAGCTGCTATTTGCAAAAATCACGCGATGTCGAATAACGGCATGCAGTTACTACGACATTTCTGGCAACAACAGACCGACAGATACTCTCCCCGAATTTTGTTCGAGGACGTTACATCATCAAAATAAGACATCAAGTTTAAAACGGGAATAAATGGCAATATATTCCACAGTTGTATCTCGGCTTTTTTATTTCAATATTTCAGTGGTTTAATCAAGACTATTTTTACCTGTCGTTTGCCAACCAATGAAGAATAAATTTGGAAAACTTGTCGGTATTCGAAATTTCCAATTACACGACTGGACGATCTACGTAGACTAACCACAGATCTTGCGGTAATACAATATATGTACATATACAGTATTTCCTGCAAACATAACAAAATTAGAAAACTTCAATCCCTTAGCATACATAATTTACATTGATACGGTCTTAATCACATAAAGCATGTGAGGAGTAAAGTGAATCCAATTTCCAAGATATATTCAAAACCGAACACGAAATCGATGGAACAAGCGATATCTAGTATTTAGCGTTATAAAATTTGATATATTCGATTGAAGAAGCTATTACAAAGAAGTTTCAGAAAGAAGTAAAAAGAAATTACAATGGGTATAACGCTATTTTTCCCAATTTCAGCTGCGATGCTGCTTAAATAATCACAGTGAACTAATTCGGGGTAGCAGTTTAAGATATGTAATAAATAATATTCCATGTTTTTATTGTTTGAAAACACGACTTGAAATTCACTCCCCCCATTATTTCTTAATATTGTTTTATAACATACGTATTACTTAAGAGTTATTGGCTCTTTTCGCTGGCGTTAGCCCATCATTTCAAATAAAGTATGTGCTATAGGGCGTGGACTACAATAAAATGCTTAGCTTCGGTTTATAAGTTTAGTGGAAGTGCACATACACTATAATACACTAAAATGTTACCGAATTAAAGACTTGGAAATTATGCAAGTTGAAAAAATTCTTTATTAACAACGACAATACAGCTACAATTTCTAATAAATGATAATATTTGCATTTCTCTATTAACCTAAAAAGCTCTGATAAAAGCATTCTAACGTAAAATAATAGAAATGCCTAGAATAATATACGGTACGTATCTATACTAGTGAGCAAAGGGCTATAACTTAAGTGAAAAAGTTTTGTTTATCTTCGAGTAAGCCTTGGATAACTATCACATTAAGCAAATAAGTAAATATTCTTGACGAACTGCGACACACCTGATCAATACTTAAGTTAGATTCGTACACCTAAACTATGGACGGATTTCGTGCGTGTTTGCAATGTAATTGACTACTCTCTAAGTAGTAAGTTATTGGTGTTAACCAATACTATTCTTTTTCTTGCAAAAGAAAGACCTTATGCAAAAATCACAAAATAATTGATTTGGCTAATTATTTATCAACTTTTTTGTGCGACATTATATTCCAACAGACTCACTTGTACAGGGTGTTGTTAAGGCATCCATTAATCAACTTCAATACGAATAAATGAGCATGCTGGGAGAATTATGACAAAGTTTGCGGTCTTAAAAGCCGACGCGTCCGCATACACACCCAAAGACAAAGTAAATAATGAAGAATAAGATGTGAAAACTTTTAAAGGGGTAAAAAGATGTGTAACCGACAAATTACAATACAGTGATTATAAACACTGCGTTATCAACAAGAAATCTTTTTGTGACGGGATTATAAAGAGATCTGCAAAAGCGGTCTATTTTTGGTAATAGAATTTCCACGCTAATGTGGGGAAATTATAAAATCAAAATACATAAATAAGAATGTATATATGAATAGAAGAAAAGAAAAATTAATGGGTTTGTATACCAGTTCCAGGAATAATAGTTATATAATTCATAAACAATTGTGCTTCCAATATTTTAAGCTGCATTCTTTTTCAAGATTCTCCATTAAGTAAAAAAATGGTTTTTCTAAAAAAATATAATGCGCAAATCAATCTTAGTAAAGGTTTAGGTTGATTAAAAATATCTCCGTGCACCTTTCCTAACAATTTAACTATGTTACTTTTGCCAAACAGTTCCGTCAATTGTTTTGTATCATCACGAAAGACTTTATCCATGTAGTAGTCTAGATACCATCCAGAACATGATAAATGTATTCAACCAGCATAAGCCATGATTAAGTAAGTTTATATGTATGACCTGTAGTGATAATTGTTGTCACTTTGCGAAACCAGAACATTATTTAAGTACACGGAGACGTTTGAAAACAATGAATGTAGAAGATTATTACCAACGCTACACTTATCGTCAATAGCATCAAAATTAACTTTTTTCTAATCTAAGAATTGAATAGGATTACATGAGACTTTTTCTGTATTTAGAATGCTGCTTTGTGTAGGATTAGTTGTAAATTAATCTAGTTCTCTCTTCATATATTCTTTATGGGTACTCATAGTTCCTAAGCAAATATATCTTTTACTTTCTTACGTAGATCGAATTTTTTCGTGCGCTTCGCTTTAGATATTTTGTGACTGACGTGTTATATTTGTTTCCAGAATCTTTTTGAAGTTTAGATGATATCTTGATGATTTCGTTTTTGTCAAATTAATTAAAACCTTTTTACCTTGCTCTTCCAAAATGTTTCTAAGTGATTTGAGACCGAAGTCATTGGCAGTATCCACAGTTTGGCTTTAGTCGCATTCAAACTCTATAAACACAACGATTTTTAATTTAAAAAAAAAAACGCGAAGAATGAATTAATACCGCGCCCATGTTGTACTACTCGTTATTTATTTATTTATTTATTTATTTATTTTATTCCACTTATACTAGAAACTCAACTAAACAAATAACAGTCGAGTTCAATAGGCTCTTAATGCAAAACTAATATTAATTAACAATAAAATTGAGTATAAGCATAATAAAACAAATAAGAAGAAAAAAAAAGAAAAAGAAAAAAAAAAAAAAAAGCATGTACACTATCAGCATAGGAGCACACTTACAACCGGTACAGGACCAAATTGCAAATGAACCCCTAAGCCATCGCAAACATGCATAAGCCTGGCAACCGATAATAAATTGACAATAATTCACTTTCGAAACGTAACGACTTTTTAAGGATAAAAACTAGTTTAAATACGACATAGGTAAATCGCGCGTATTAAGCAATGTTGCTTTAATGGACTTTAAAGAGTCCGATAACGAGAATAAGTGGTAGACGTCATTTAGGTTCTTGCAAACGACTCTGAGCGGATTGAACAGCTCATAATTAAATTTACACCGATTAAGCTTAACCAAGATAAAATGCCTAGAGAAGCGGTTAGGGACATTAAAGCTTATTTCACCAAGTAATGCAAGCGAGTCAATAGCACCATTTATTACTTTAATTAGAAAGGAAACGCCAAGAACAAATCTACGTTTCTCCAGAGACGGTAGGGACAGCAGAAGCAACCTATTTTCATACGGAGGAAGAGAGGCAATCGGATCCCAACCCAAATTTCTAAGGGCAAACAGCAAGAATTGCTTTTGAACTGATTCAATTGAATCTACATAGCACCTATATGAAGGAGACCACACAACTGAGGCATACTCGAGTATGGGGCTAACCAAACACATGTACAGCCTTTTCGTAATGTAGGGATCATCAAGCTCTTTGGACCACCTTTTTATAAAACCAAGCGCGGACCCAGCTTTGCTAATCGAGAGCTCAATATGCAAGTTAAAACGTAACCTATGGTCAAATAGAACGCCTAAATCTGTAATCGAATCGACGTCCTCCAACTTATGCGAATCTATGAAATACTGAGTAATGAATGACTTTCTTCTTGAGAATGAAAGCTTCTTGCATTTACTCAGATTTAGTTTCAGGAGGTTCAAAGAGCACCATGCAACAAAATTATGCAAATCACCTTGAAGCTTATGTGATTGCGATTCTACAGAGAAGGAAGAAAACAGTTTCACATCATCAGCATACGTTAAGATCTGGCTGGAATTAACCACCGATGGGAGATCGTTAATGTATAAACTAAATAAAATGAGACCTAAGTGACTTCCTTGAGGTACGCCAGACATAACGGGGAATTCATCCGAGCTAATGGAGCTAAACAAAACTCTGAAGGATCTATTGTGCAGATAAGAGCTTATCCATTTCACTAAGTAAGGTGGGAAACCAGAGGCTTGGAGTTTAAAGATAAGTAGTCTATGGTTAACCATATCAAATGCTTTGCTTAAATCAGAAATATACGAATTAATGGCAAAGGCCAAATGCTGAGCCACAATACGCTCGAACAACTTGGGCAAGACACTCAACTTGGCTATGCCTCTGTAGTTCTCAACAAATTGGCTACTTCCACCCTTGTGGATAGGGATAAGGAAACTACTCTTCCAACATGAAGGGAAAATACCTGAATACAAGGACATGTTAAAAATCTTTGAGATCACAACACACAACTCGACAGCGCAAGATTTAAGTACACATGATGGAATTCCATCAGGTCCAGGCGAACAACTGTATTTTAGAGAACTCAACCCTTAGAAAACATCATCTTCCGAAATAAACAAGTTAGGTATTGAAACCAAGTTAGTTATAGGATAAGGGTAGTTTGCTGATAACTCGAAATTAGCAATCGAAAAGTTTCGTCGGAAATACTCAGCAAATAGATTTGAGATTTCAAAATCATCCGAGGAACCAGAGCCATTAAAAGAAACATGAGAGGGATATGTGGAAATTTTTCTTTTAGAGTTAACAAATTTAAAGAAGAATTTAGGATTAGCAAACAGAGAGGATTTAATGAACTGAAGGTATCTGCAGTAATAATGATGGTTGAGGGAGTTAAATCTATGCCTCGCCACCGAGTAAGCGACATAGTCGAGCGCAGAGCCACTTTTCGAATATTTTTTGAATAGCGAGTTTTTTCTATTCTTGTGATATTTAATTGTCTTATTAAACCACGAGGGACATCTGCTTCGAGGTCGACAATGCTTGATCGGAACAGATGTAGCAATAGCTAGATTTAATGTATTGTAGAACGATGGCAATAAGCTTTCAATACTACCGATTGAGAAATCAAGCGTCAGATGTGAAAGACGATGTTTTAGTAATACAATATTGATTTTATGAAAATCATAATAATTATTTAAAAAAGTTTGAGTTGACACATTAAGGCATTTCAACAAACCATCATTAATATGATGAAAGGAAATGCATATTGATGGATGATAAGGATCCTCAGGTAAACTAAAAGGTGGACAACGATTTACGTAAATCTCGGGAAAATTGGCAAAGCAGAGATCAAGCAGTCTACCATTACAATTAGGGGTACGATTATATTGACCCAAATTATGATCAAACAATTCACTAAAGAACACAACAGCCCTATCAGACGTTGAAGTAGGAACCAAACAGCCAGAATTATCAGTGTTACACCAAGTGACATGAGGCAAATTGAAGTCACCCAATGCAACGACCAAATCGTTAAGTCTAGACCGCTTGGCCACTTCACAAATGAGGGCAGCGTGTTTCTTGTAAATGGAGATATCAGAATTTGGGGGAATATAGGAGCAAGTTACAAATAGCTGTTTATTAGGCATTTTCGCACGAATGGCGATAAATTCAACGTCAGGAGAAGTGGGAAATTCAATTAAATTGGACGGGACTGACGCAGATATGGCAATTAATACACCACCACCAATGCGATTTACTCGATCATTTCTAAACACTTGGAAAGAATTATGAAAGAGTTCTGACGAATGTAGATCGGGTTTTAGCCAAGTTTCAGTAAAGGCCAAACAGAAAAATTCCGTGCTCACTGAATTTAGAAAAGTGGAACGAATTTTCGAATTTAGGCCCCTAACATTTTGATAAATGAGAGATAGTGGGCCTGAACAAACATATAGTTTTTTGAAGGCGACAAGACTCTTGCCTTGGTATTACGGGGACGATCACGAGGGATAAATTCCTTAATTAAGGATCCTATTGGCCACAGTGATTTGTTTAACAACATATCACTGTTTTCAGTCGGAACTAATATTTTAAAAGAGGAGATTGCCCTAGCTTGAGAAGGAGCCATTTTGAAGATGCTAACACGCTTTAAGTTGACTGATGGGACTTTCGTCGCCAGATAACCTT
Source organism: Glossina fuscipes (assembly GCF_014805625.2). Classification (NCBI taxonomy): domain Eukaryota; kingdom Metazoa; phylum Arthropoda; class Insecta; order Diptera; family Glossinidae; genus Glossina; species Glossina fuscipes. Next base: position 2,603,240 of record NW_023998459.1, on the reverse strand, counting down.
TTATGTTATCCACCGATGTTTCAGGTGCCAGTCTTGACACAAATATTGCTTTTCTGGGAGGAACTGGCGTCAAGCAAATGTCATTATTTGGAACAGGAGGGGGGTTCACAGTAGGAGAGTTTTGAGTTGGGGAAAATATAGATGGAATTATCGCCCTTGTACCGGCAGTTTGTGAGATTTGCCCAGTCTGGTGACCAGCATTCATACGCGAACAGCCAGAAGGAGAGGATGACTTATTTTTCTCTTCATTACTTTTAGGCGATGGCACTTGATTAGAGTGAATGGCGGCTCTGGGCGGAGATACCCTTGCCACTTCAGCGTAGCTTAAAACGGATGGACTTGCCGGTTTGTTTGTAACTGTTTTGCTACCAACCGACTCAGCAATATCGGAAACATTACTATTCATTTTAGAGTTAGAGGGAGCGGTAACTTGTACCAACGAATTAGATTTGGAGAAAGCCAGAGGTGACGTCCCACACGCTACGCTACGAGTAGAAGATGAGTGACCAATAAAGCGACACTCATCAAACCTAGACTTAATGAGTTCAAACTTTTCCCACAAGGAGACGAGATTTCTACTCAATTCCGAGAAACCATAAAGGGTCTCTGTGAAAAGTTTACAAAAGTCAATGTCCCGCTGCCTACAGTCAGGACATGACCATCTTAAGCCTTTAGACGGATCAGCGACTGCGTCGCAGCACGGCCGAGAATACCGGCACACTTTGCATGACCAAAGCGCTCGCAGAACCAACAAGAAACGAATCTATCAGAATCCGGGCCTGATATCGCCCGACAAGGTGTATATAAACACTCCATGTCCTGTCAAAAAGACAGTTGTTGATTATGACACGTATAACGATCCTAACGATCCTAGGTGACTTATCCCACCTTAAATTTGATTAGAGTAATATGAAATATACACTTGCTTCATGTCAATCTGTGACACTTCTGAATGAAATGTTAAATGTACTCTCACGTATATGGGCTTTATATTAACTTAAATTTCATTTTTCTAAAGTGGAGAAGAATGTAAGTAGTTATAACGGAATCACGAAAATTATAAAACCGTCTGCACTAAATGTGACTATAGGGGCGTTTTAAAGTAAAATCAGCAGATTTCGCATCATACGCAATTATTTCTCTGCACCATGGATTATTTCGCATACATACGCCATTATTTCTTTATACCGAGGATTATTTCGCAGAGATACGCAATTATTTCTGTGTACCAGGGATTATTTCGCGTACATAAGCAATTATTTCTTTGTGTCGGGGATTATTTCGCAGAGATACACAATTATTTCTCTGTACCAGGGATAATTTCGCATACCTACGCAATTATTTCTCTGAAAAGTAAACTTACTGGAAAGGGATCCCATTGATGCCGGCGCCGTACTGTGCAAGCACCACATGTTTCTGCTGTACATGTTATTTCTGAGAGCGTATGTGATGAAAATGCTGTCGTAGAGTGCCAAAGATTTGAAAACATGGCGAACTTGTATGCAATATATTTTCAGAGTGAGTCTTATCAGCAATGGTCAGAGAACGAAGATGGAGAAAGCAAAATTCAAGGATTTCGTTGAAGGGGTTCGCAGCAGGGCAGCTGTGAAAGCAGTAGCGTACAAGCTTCTGCCAATAAAACATTGAATGAGCAGGTAGAATATATCTCTAAAACCTTTCGCGGTATTAACGACTTGTTCCTTGTGAGATGCCGCAAGACAAATCTATGCCGGGTTATTTGGTGGACACCGTCTTTGTCCATAACATAAAGAACCGCTTTGGAAGCCAGTTTCACCATGCGAGGCGGTGCGAGCTCCACCCAGCTCACAACTAACTGAAAGCAATGCCCTTATGAATATAATTGCGTGCTTGCAAAAACGAAAGAGGATGACTTGAAAACTTTTGCTTCTCGGAACCGAGACGACCCTTGGGTTGTATTGGATCTCTAGGCCCAAAAAACCGCTGGAAGTCTGCGGTGTTTGTACTAATAAGACGGTAATTACCATACAGACCGATTGTCTGGTAGTTTTAGTGGGTAGACTCTCGCCCGGGTTGCATGAAGTTGTGCCTCCTAGAAATAGGATGGCGTCTTCTTCGCCGCCATTGGAAGAGTATGAAATTGAGTATGGGATATCTGGACGGAATAACTGGTGAGTATTTTGTAGGGTGTACAGTCAATGTCTGGCGGATTTCTGTTTCCCATTCCAATGGAACGTGGCCATGATAGCACCGCTTTTGAAGTTGCTTCAAGCTTGAAAGCTAGCCTCTCCGATAGTAGACTTCCAGTGATCAGAATGAAAGGAGCTTGTCTTAGGTGCGAAATTACGGTTAAGTACCCGGGAACTCGCATAAGTGAAACCGTAAGTTTTCTTCCTCACTTTGAACGAGTAGAGGAAAGATTGCGATAAAAGAGGTTCGTCCTCTCCTACGGTGTTAATGGGGCTTACCCAGATGCGTCGTTCGAGTCTTATATGATAATCTATTTGTGGCCTGTGCGATTTACGAAGCACCAATGTGGCACGGAGGCGGGAATGTCAGATCGCGACTGTTGTTGGGCGAAACAAGACAATCAGCTGCCAACGTATTATCCTGTAGGCTTGTCTACCGGTATTTGGGATTTTAACTACAGAAGCGTTACAGGTATTGTTGGGTTCAGTCCTTGTGGATTTGGAGGCACGGCGAATCAGTACTGCCTTCAGCATAAGGAGGGGTCTGCCACAACTGACGCATAAGGAGATAAATAATGAGGAAGTAGAGAGAAATTTTAGGCGACATATAAAGCTTTTCTAGAACGGCAATCGGAACATAGTACAAAGAAAAGAGTGAAATTTGAGTTCATCCGTGAGGTCTCGTTCGTGGAAAACCACCCTTTATCTTTAGACTTCATCTTGCTTTTCTGAATATGGACCACGGGCCTCCTAAGGCTTTTCTGCATATAAGAGGCTCTGCGCGGTTTGTCTGAAGTTTAGCAACACGATTTATGTTTACGCTCCAGGCACTTTCACCTCAGACACATGGATGCAATGTGTATACAGCCGAATGACTTTAGTCTGTTCCTCTCTGCTTCTGTGGTGGTAGCAGAACCGGTTACATTTGCTTTGCGTGCCTTTATTATACTATGGTGATCAGCACAACTCTGTCTGAATTTCGCCTGAGTTTCTTCTTTACGCTAGCAATATCTGAGCAGCAAGATGGCGGAATCTGCATGAAGCTCTGAAGTCTTCCCAGGGGTTTTCATCGTTCTGGTTGGTGGTGTGGGGAGATCCATTTCCACGCATTGCTACGATTGCCTACTCGATCATGGGGCTCTAATCAAACTATAGTCTTTTTTAAAAGACTGATACAGGCGTTAATCCGCTCAGTCAGAATACTAGTTTCATGCGCATAGTGTGGACTGATTTTCTTATAAATAACCATCTCATGGCGTGATACCTAGAAAATCCAATCGAAAACTTCTTTAATGTTTTCTCTTCAGGAGCCACCGAAGCACTTCTAGCTTTGGCCTGACAGCAGGAATGGCCCATTGCGAGAGACTCTTGGCGGCTGTGATTGGCCTGAAATCGCGGAAAGAGCTTTTTCCCGATGTTGAGTTGCATCCCACAGAACAGCAGAGGTTTTAGTCAGTGCCTCGCTGGCAACAGATTGCGGGTACGGCCATAAACTTATCTCATCTAGTACTCGAGAGACTAATCTTCCTCGCGGCAACGAACACGTCGACTTCAGCACCGTATGTTGCGGAGTTTATTAATTTCATGGAATTTAACTGTTTCACACAGCTATCGGGCACCGTGGGATTAAACCTTCGGTATAGTGTAGGCCCAGAAACACCTGATTATTTATAATAGTAGAGAGATTTTTAATATTTGTGAATAAGGGCAAAGTACTTTATTCGTAAACGGCAACTGAATTGTTGCTTAGTAAAGCAACGCAAAAATCCTCCATGTAGTTCATGGCTTAAAATGAAAATGAAAAAGGAATTTAAAATACGGTTGTAATATATTTTTATTTAACGTTAGTGGAAATTTATATTTTGTAAAGCAATCCATTTAAAACTATTTTCATCCTTCTTAATTGGACATATCTGAATTGATTTTTGCTTTTCGTCCGGAGTGATAAGATCTGCGGACAGACCATTTTTAATTGAATCAATCTTGTTTTCAAATCGACTCTTATATGGAGAAATGCTTTTCTGAATGTCCGTTTTTCTGTCAGATTTTTTAGGTTGTTTGCTTATTTGATGTGGTGCGCCTTCTGCATTTCCGGTTAAGTACTTTTCAGGTGTCATGAATTAATCTTTCGAAATACTGTAATTTTTTTCTGCTATTTTTGAATGTGCTATTATCGTTTATGTTTTTAGGGTGAATTTCTCAATGTTAAGTTTCACATCGACATTATCTCTAGAAAATGTCATTTCAGGTGTACCTTCGAAGTTTTATTTAGTTAGCTTTAATTGTCTTTCAAGATAAGTATTTAATTCTTGTTTAATTTTGATCCGGTTGTTGTGTTCTGATGTTATTGAAATATGGCAAAATCTTTCTATTAATAAATTCCATTGAATAACTGTTTGCAACCCTGCGGGCGCGTTGCAGTCCCGATTTCATTCTTTGCAAGAAATATTTAAATTTCTTAGTGTATCTCTTAGTTTTTTTGTTTTATTCGAGCATAAGATAAAAAGTCTTTAAAAGAATAAAGTACGTAATTTAATTTATATGAAATGCATTAATCTCTTACGTGAAATTCAATTTAGTTTTGTGCATTCAACAATAAGTGCTTTTTGTGAAACTCTCCTTTTTTTTGGTTCACGGTTGTTTTGTGGGAAGATTTATTTAATTTGCTGACAGTTTATGAGGCGTGGATCTTTTGATTTTTTGTTCCTTTTTTTTTTGGATACGCTCCATTTGTCGAGTTTCTTTGGACATGGATTTTTTATTTACACCATGTCGTGAGAAAATAGGCCCGGAATCTGAACGAATCGTCTCGTTCTGGCTCTGCTAACGTTTTTGCCATGCAAAGTGTGCTGGCTTAAACTTTAAAACGCTTATAACGGTCATGTCCTGACTTTAGAAAGTGGGACATTGGTTTCTATACACTCTTCGTGGAGATGAGAAATGGTTTCTCAGATTTGAGCAAACATCTTGACTCTTTGTGTGAAAAGCTTGAAAAAACTAAAACCGCGTTCGATGAGTGTCGTTATATTGAGCAATCATCTTCTTCCGCAGCTAGTAAAGTTACAACTCGTAACTCACCCCCAAGTTCTCCCAAGTCGGATTCGTTCGTTCAAGTTAGCGGTGCCTCAATGTCTACAATGAACGTTAGCCTTTCTACTATTGTTGATTCGATCGATAATAAAAAAGTTACAAATAAGCCCGGAAGTTCTTCTGGTTTTAGCTATGCTGAAGTGGGTATCTCCTCGCAATGGCATCACTTACTCTACTCAGGCGTCATCGCCTAAAACTAATAAAAGAAATAATAAATCCACCTCTCCCCCTGGCTATTGGGGTGTGAAGAATGGTCACCATTCTGGGCAAGTCGCACAAGCTGCTTGTGCAAGTGTGGCTATCCCTTCTATATTCGCCCCATTTAAAAACGCCCCACCTTTGATCCCTCCCGTTTCTAGTAGAGATTACATTTGGTTGACGGCAGTTCCTCCCAGAGAGGCAATATTTGTGTCAAGACTGGCACATGATACATCTGCGGATAACATGAAAAGTTATCTGGCGGCGAAAGTCCCATCTGTCAATTTAAAGCGTGTTAGCATATTCAAATTGGCTCCATCTCAACCTAGAGCAATCTCATCATTTTAAAATTCTAGTTCCGATTGAAAACATGGAAATTTTGTTAAATAATCATTGTGACTACTTGGATCCTTGATTAAGGAATTTATCCCTAGAGATAGACCCCTTAATACTATTGCAGTAGCCATTCCTCCTTCTTTAAATGTTTCTTTGGGCTCATTAACGCTCATTTATTTTAAAATTCATTAGGTCTTGTTTAAATTCATCACCTCAGATGAATTGCTCATGACGTCTGGCGTACCTGAAGGTAGCCGCTTAGCAGCTATTTTACTTAATATATACATTAATGACCTGCCCTCGGTGATTAAACCCAGCTAGTTCTTAAGGTATGCTGATGATGTGAAACTGTTTTCTTCCTTTTTCATAGAATCGCAATCACATCAGCTTCAAATTGACTTAAATAATTTGGTTGCATGGTGCTCGTTTAATTTCATGAAACTAAATCTAAATCAACGTAAGAAGCTTTCTTTCTCAAGAGGAAAGTCATTCATTATTCAGTATTTCATTGACTCGCACAAGTTGTAGGACGTCGATTCGTTCACAGATTTAGGCGTTCTATTTGACCAAAGATTACGTTTTAACTTGCGTATCGTGCTCTCCTTAAGAAAAGTAAGGTCCACGATTGGTTTTATAAAGAGGTGGTCCAAAGAGCTTGATGATCCAAATATTACGAAACGCTGCACACGTGTTTGGTTAGGCCTATGTGCGAGTATGCCTCTGTTGTGGGGTCCCCTTCCCGTAGGTTTTATTTAAATTGTATTGGATCTGTTCAAAAGCAATTCTTGCTGTTTGCCCTTAGGAATTTGGGTTGGGACCCGATTGCCCCTCTTCCACCCTATAAAAATAGGTTGCTTATGTTATCCTTACCGTCACTGGAGGAACGTAGATATGTTCTTGGGGTTTCCTTCGTAATCAAAGTAATAAATGTTGCTATTGACTCGCCCGCACTGCTTGGCGTGATAAGTTTTAATGTCCCCAACCGCAATGTAATTATAGGCTGTTTAATGTGTTGGTTGCGAAGTTTGTGCATGTTTGCAATGGTTGAAAGGTTTGGTTGCAACCTGGATCTGTTCTTGTCGTTGGTGTGCTTCTGTGCTAACTGTTTTCATGCTTTTTCCCCTTTTTTTTTTCTTTCTGATTTGTTTATACATGAATTAGTATTTGTTTTTATTATCCTTTTCTTCACTAGTTTTTAAGATAATTAGTATAAGATTTACTATGAAGATTTACTTGAATTCGACCGTTAATCTGGCTTAGTTGAACTTCGTGTATAAGTAAATAAATAAATAAATTTGTCATCCATCGTTGCAGCGTATGCGTTTGGGTGCAATAAAGTTACTTTATTTTGTTTCGTCTAACATTTATTGAACATTGTCTAACAATTTTCCCAGAAATCCCCTTAGTACTGACGCTAAGATTATAGGCAAGGACCGGTTAGTTTGTGCACAAGAATGTTTCTTTTGAACTCTATGGTCGTGTTTCGTCTCGAGATGAAACGAAGTTTTTGTTTTACTTTTTAGAATCTCCAAGTCTTAATTTTTTATTTTAATGTTTTCAATTATGGTGTTAAAGATAATCTCAATCAAAGTTTCAATTAGCACAGTATCACAGAAGCAACAGTAAAAATACTGTTATGAAATTAGCTTTTCTAAGATACAGTCCGTATCACTGGATATTTTGGCCAAGAGAAATACACTTCAAAGTTCTTTTATTCACATTTATATTCCTTAAAGTGTAGGATTATTCACAATTCATTTATGGCAATACTTTCGACTACTCAACTAAAAATTCTTTTTCTACGAACTCTCGCTTCCACAAATATTCTATTTATATACATTTTTACCATCGTATTATTAGTGCCTAATTTTATAGTTTTATTTTTAATTCGTTGACCTGATTCTCTGGAACTCGTTTTCTGCGGTCGGCAGCTGCTTGCTACAAATTTGTATTTGGTTTTTCCCTCTTTAGGAATTTTATTACTTAGCTGGAATGAACAGGATTTGTGATTTCCTAACAATACGAATTAAATATGTTCGTTCTGTATCTTAAAAAATCATTTACGCTTTGTGTAAGGTCGATTAATAAATAATCGTGAGATTTTCTTATCATATCTATATATTCTCATAAGTTCAATTGCTTTTCATGATAAATTTGCGTCGCTAAATGTTGCAACTGCAGGACATCTCTGAGTTTTTATAAAGAGGTAAATATTTTGATTGCAAAGAAATATCCTTTGTTTGCGAAGAGTTGTGAAGAATGTTCTACTTTACTATAAGGACAGAAAAATTCTTATGATATGATCCCTTAATGCAAAGTTCACAAACTGTTTTGTTGAAAGCACCCATCATTAAATCATCGACTAGGATGAGAGTTGGCTCATTGAAAACTCTGTGATATTTCGTTGTTATATTCAATATTCGCTACATTGTTCATATTAGTTTTCACATTTTTTTCAGCTTAACACCAAATTATTCGATCAATTTTGGTATTAATGAATAAATCCTTGTTATAAATAGGATTTTTAAAAAATATTTCTTTGCTTGACCGTTATAATAGCCTTCTATATAATAGAGAATATAAAATAGAGAATAAACTGGGACATTTTATATATAATTACTTAATTTAAAGTAATAATTAAAAATGACTTCTGAGTTTTTTTCAATGTAGATAAAAATTTTATATAAATTGTTGAAAACATATCTAAATTTAAAGTCATTTCGATGATGTTGGCAATTAACAAAATTATTTTCTTAAAGATATTGGAGTGGTTACGAGTATCCCTTTAGGTTCTAAATACACTTTAAAAAATTCTTGTTTTTCTCCTCCCATCACTAAATCATAATCATAGTAATTTAACGGTGATAGTATGTCACCTATGCAGGAATAGTTTTAGGAATAATCGGGTATTACTAAATCCAACCATTTCAAACCATCAATAAATTTAGCACATATATGATTTCGATTTTTAGTTTCCTCGTTCAGTTTCTCTGCGCCGAATGGAGGTCTAAATAAAATACTAGTTAAGTACAACAAAATTTTCATTCGTATATGCTAAATTTTTATTAAAAATTTGTTTATGATATCTATGACAGTACTGGAAATCAACAAGAGCGAGCGTAGGTTTAGTTATGCTATATATAATTTGACGCTGATAAATGCTTGGCTGATTTCACATAATCTTTGGGTTTATATTCTGAGCAACGCATGTCACTTTGAATACTAGTTCTGTCGTCTCATTAAATGGATGACATATCATAAAGTGCTCAGAAAATTCAGCGTTCACTAAAAAGAAGCGAAGATGATTAGTTATTTTTGGCTTAAAATATTTCATCAATTTTAAAATTAAAATTAAATGTAGTTTGTTACCTTCAAGAAACTTAAAACTAGTTTTATGGCTACAAGGCAATAAATGCAATTTTATTGGTTTTGCCCGCGGCCCTTCGACTTATTTAATGGCGTACAAGGAATACATACAACTAAGTTTGGAAGAATTTGAGCTTACAGAACCTGAGAGCATTCTAGAACATACAACTCTAAGCAACATTGAGTGTAATTTTAAATATAGGAAGAATGCGCAGTGTCTAATTAAGAGCATAGGATAAAACTTGATGCGGAAACGTGGAGATTGGTAACTATTCGAATTTTGAAAAAAAATTGCTCTTCTTAATTTTTTTTTTTTATTTTTCCTATGTAACAACTTTAGATGTGTTGCTAAAGAGAAAGCTTGTGAGAATTTCACTTAAACTAATTTTTTTAAAAGAAATTTCTTATATGTGTGCATAAATGTGTACATATTGACATGTTAAAGCGACCTTGATTAAAAATTACACCTAATTCTCTTTTTGCACGATGGACGTAAGTTGATTTAGTCTTGTCTGTCCGTCTGTGTGTCTATGCAGTATATGTTGTTGGCACTCTCCAGGTCGCAAAATTGAACGTATCGATCTCAAATTTAGCAATAACATTGGAAGTTTGTGCGCGCAGCTTGGTATTGAAAATGGGCCAAATCCGGAACAGTGGAGCGGAGACTAAACGGAACTCTCTTTGTTTTTAACAAACATTTTTTGGGTTTTTGCTAGTTACTTAGGAATTATTAAAGCTAGAAGGCCGAAATTTTTCACATTTACCTAACGAAGCACTCTACTCTTTACGTGCAAAAATGAAAACCATCCGCCATGCCCACACAAAGTTTCAAGTGATTAAATTCTGTTTTTTTCACTTTTTTGACGTTTTTTGCTTATTTAACAAAACCCAAACACGACAAAATATTTAAAACTATTTTGTATACTCCTAAAATAAAGATACATCTGCTTAAAAATGGGTTGATTCTACAATGAATACACTAGATACCGCGATTATTTTTTTCGTAATATCAGATATGGGTATCAAATAAAAAAACTTGGAGAGTAGAATGCGAAGAGCGTAGTGGTGGACCCCTGCCGCATATAATTTTATTATTTATTAATTACTCGATCTTTTGGCTGGCTCTGTGGCAGCTTATATGATTTTCGTTAAAATCGAGTTTCTTTAAATGGCCAAAAGAAAACAGATAATCGGCAAGTATTTAGCTTATTATCAAGATTGCCAGTATAGACGATTTTATTCCCTTGTTGGCAAAGAAATATTGCAAAAGACGTCGCCGAAACGAATTCTCCTTAGAAAATTAGACAATTCATTCAAATCGCTATTCAATAATTAAATCGCCGACTGTGGATTGAAATGTCGAATGATAACAAAGAAAATCCTTTTCAATCCGCCTTTACTCTCGAAGCCGGCAGTCAAATAATGAAGGAAGGAATGCATTTGAACTTAGGCAGTCTTCGCAAGCAAATCGCAAAGTTTGATAAGCTGAAGCGAAGAAAGTAGACAAAAATGAATTAATTGTTTGCTTGTTTGCTACATGGATGTAATTATAACTACAGGGATAACTAGCTGAAGCTCAGGTAAATGCAGCTTTGGGTGTATATTGTCAAACACTAATAATGTAAGGACCACATAGGAAGATTTGAATTTTTCTACGTGGTTACAGAAAATAATATTTAACAAAAATGATTAAAAATTTCAATTTTAATATGGACGTTTTTTCCGTTTCTAAGTGGAAAGATATTGTCTTCCTTCTAAATTTCCAATAGATTTGCTTAAAATTTCGCGTCGAGAAAGAATACGTATATGTTGCAAGGCATTCGTTGCAAATGTGTTACAAGTCGATTGACTCACTTACTAGATCCCAGCAATGGTTGCTGAATAGAAAAAGCTTTTTTTTTATTACTTTGTGTGAATACTTTCTTTCTATAACTGAGTTGTGTTGTTGCCTCTTCCTCCTTTTCGGTTATGAATAAACTAATTTACGATTATTACGAATAACAGAGATTTCACAAAGATGTCTGTTAAATGGTCCCATTGAGAGAGATTTTTTATCTTACGGATTGGAAAGATTTACTAGTGCCCAGAGAATGTGCCCAGAAAAATTTAAAATACCCCACTCACAACCGTCCACCAAAGCAGAAACCAAATTCTAGTCCTAGAATTAATCGAACGGGGAAATACTGAGTAAACAAGAAGGAGTGATTACAGTTAAGCAGGAAGTGGCCGAAGCTGGCTGTGAACAGTCGCAAGACTCCCATAAACAATGAGGAATACGATATTCGGGTTGGAATTTTTTATCAATATTCCTATGTTGGAATAGTTTGTTCCAAAAACAAGTCTTGTGATATTATTATAAACATTTTTACTAAAGTGCATGGAATTAAATAAGGCTGACGTTCAGTCAGATGGCCACGTCTATCGACGGTGATTTTGAGATTGGCTTGTTAGTATTATTTTTTGTACTAATCTCCATCGATAGCAAAAAAATACATACCATATAATCTAATATAGCAACGAATAGAAATCAAAAAAAAAGACGAGAAAAAAAAAATAGCTGAACAAAATGGTTACGGTATGTACATTGATACACTTGAAAAAAAAAAACCAATAAAAACAGAAAGAAACCGAAAAAGTATCAACGCAAGAACATAACACGAGCAAGGGACATTCTAAAAGCGACAGTGAGCAAGAACAGCCCGCGAAAACGAAAAAACGAAATAGTTCGATCCGTGCCTAAGTCAAAAAAAATAAATCAAAAGGATGGAAAAAATCAGAAAACATTTCACAAAAAATAAAACTTAACGAAAAAAAAGAAGGAAGGAACAACCGAGTGACACGAAGGAGACAGGAAGACCGAAAACGTGAAAAACTCATTTGCGAGCGGGAGAAGCCTCAACAAGTAGATCTGCACATTGGGAAGAGAGGAACGCAGGGGACAACTAGGGGGTAAGCAAACACAAATGATACGCAAGGAATAGGGGTAAGTAATAATATCTTTTTTTAAGTCCGATGTCCGTCCACAATATTTTCATTTAACAGCATCCAATTGCTCCCAAATTAAAAAAAAAACGGAACATTGGATAATGAAAACGATATAGTAATGGAAGTGAATATCCCAAAATTTCAAGGTGTTCTTTTAGAGAAATAGTATAAAAAAAAGGAACAAGAGTTGCCCTTACGGAGACCCTTATTTCAAGTCGATGTGATTTGAAAAAAAAGAAGAAAAATCAAGGCATTTCGTGGTAGCTCTCGATAATCCAACATTCGGTCATGAACCGGGTAGTATTACATAAAATAATTCCTCTTTTGTTTATCAAAATCTATAATCGTCATAATAAGTAATAAAGTGAAAATCGGTATAACGAAGCATTGCTTTCGGTCGGAACAATGCGTCCCACGAGTAAAAATTAAGTAATAAATTAAATAATAATGAAAAAATTGAAAAAAATCGTGTATCTTCAGTCGTGTTTCGCTTGCGGCTTTGGGGAAGTTTTGCGAGACTAGCTTTGAAACGTGGTAGCGGAATAAATTAAAATACACAGATTTATATTCGGCGGCAGAATATTGGTTCTGCAATTAGTTAAAAGCTCCATTACCATTCATTGATCTAAGATCCGGCAGCACAGGAAAATAAACCAGTAACATTGTCAGATAACAGTAGTTGCTTACCTTTCATAAGAGAAATTTATAATTATTTTTCTTTTGTAACACTAGACGGCGATACCAAACTTTGAGAATTAATGCTAAAGTCGAGACTTAGTCGACAGGGATAGCAGAAACAAATCCGAAGAAATAAAACAGGAGTGGATAGTTACCGATGACAAATAGTACTCACTAACATCGAGATAAAATTAATATGACACCAAATCTAGTAATTAAAAAAGCCTCAATAAAATAAACTAACAATTTATTACGTCGAAAACTTGCTAATCTTGTCTAAATTTTTATAAACATCAGAGAGAAAAAATCCGTTAGTTTTATCCGAAATCACAATGTCTTAGAATTAAAAATTGACCTGGGCAAATCCCTTGCGACGGGATGAGCTTCAAATCTGGTTAGGGAAGTGCGGTTTCGATACCAGCAGCACCGTGCAGGACATAAAGCGCTGCTGGCCCCAATTCATCGGCAGCAAACACAAACTAGATGTGACTGAACGGCTGTAAGAGCTGCAAGCAGAGTACGAGACCTTCAAGCGAAACCTATCACCCTCACCCGAACTGCAACGGGAGTTGGAGAAATGAATGTGCAGATTCAACAACAACTATTAAGCACCAAGACCCAACAAATTCCGCTAAAACCATCAGCATCAAACAGTAATTAATCAAGTATGCTGACATTATGTCCGATAATATCAACACTCTTCGACGAAATCAACGAGAGTATTTAGCTGACAGCTCCACCGGTCGAATTAATGGAATTACACCAATAGCTGTCAATACAAGGTCAGTCATCGAATTATTTCGGTGATGGGGGTTTAATTTCAAAGGAAACTGAGAGTCTCTGTTTTTTGCTGAACGTGTAGAAGAACTGGCGTAAACGTATGATATCAATAAGGACCTACATCCTGCCACCGTGGTGGAGATGCTTCGACATTCCGCAGTCCTGTGGTGCCGAAACAATAATCAACGTTGGACAGCCTGGAACATGGGGAACAAAACTGAAGTGGGGCATCGTCTTTCTATGATCCGCAAAATTTCCGGATTAGAACAACTGTAATCTGTGTCGTCGTTATGCCAAGGTAAAGCGAGTCATTGCTACTAGGACATAACTTCCTCAAAGTATTCGAAGCTACTCTGACATGCTCTGTCAAATAAGCTTCTTGTCTGTCAAAAAGACCACCGAAAAATGTGAAAATTTCTGGGCCAACTATCGAAATCATACTCACACCAGAATTCAAAAATGGTCGCAGCAGATCTGAGGAACTGAAATTATTACAATTGGGGCCTCGCAACTTCATACCACAAATAGTATGGTCTCTACCGCCCCATCTCCTAAGTTAGATAAGGGCTCGAAATCCCTTTGGTAACCTGTCATGATCGATTCAACGCATCGGAAGTCTTATTAGGTTCACCAACTCCAACAATGTTGCACATCGATGTCAACCACTTGACTCCCCGTGTCGTCGCATGGCCCCGGCGATGGAAAAATAACGCCTTGTTAATTATACTATCTTTTGTTCGCCACCTTCTCTTCTTTTCTTTCTTCTCAGGGATTTAAATAATCTTCGAATATTTGAACCAATCGAACTCTATTCACGGTTAGTCCCAAGAAAGAGAATAGAACGCCGCGCTCACGGTATGTCAGGTTTCCAACCGAAGAAATTTGAGACCGAGAGACTGCTCCCCCGGCACTGTCAGTACTCTAATGTTCCGATCATTGAAAGAACATGGAGATTACGGTACAAACGAAGGAGATCAGCTATCTGAGCCAACTTCCCTAACCCAGGCCATAGCGGCACTCACCTTCAATAGCTTGCCGAACACGCCCAGCATGACTAGGTTGTCCGAGTCGTCAACGAGTCTGAAGAGGGAGTGGTCCGACAGACGGATAAATGGAGGATTTGTGAGGAGTCAAAGTTGTCTCTCGCGTCAACCTCACATGTCAAGACGCCAGGCTTGGGGAAACCCAATCAGACAACAGCTGTCTTTTGGGACATGGTAAAATTGTCAAAGACAACCTTGAAGGAAGTCCAAACCAGGTGACTTCGATCATCATCCGAATTGACAACCCGACAATTTACGGTTTGGTCTTTTCTCTTCGATGCTGGCAGCTAACTAAGCAACACGTCGTCACGCGAAAGCTTCGGTTTGTTTTTCTGTTTCCCTCAGCTAAGAGAACTTGTTAGTGAGGAAGTCAGTTGAAGAAGTAAAATAAAATAACAAGCTAACCTTCCCGAATAATAAATTTATTTTGTGAGGAATACCTCGTGTGCGACGAGCTAGCCGCGGCACCAGAATGATAACGAGATGCCTTACAAGGCTTTATACGTACACAACTATATACAACCAAACCAACCTACAAACACACTTGCATACACATTAACAAAGATATTGTGAGGCCTTTCGGCCCATTCTCTGAGGTTCGGGCAGCTCAGCGGCCCAGGAAAACACAAGAAAATTTATATATACAGGGATCTTTATTATTCACTCTTTAATTAAAATTCTTCCAACTTACTCTCAACGACTCTCAAACTAAGACTCACTCTCAAAGACCGTCAAACTAAGACTAACTCTAAAGTATTCCAACTTATTCCACTCTACCCCAGTCTTAATCAATTCTTATTCTATATTCTTATTCTATTGTTATTCTATTCGTAGCCTATTCTTGTTCTATTCTTATTCTATTCCTACTCTAACGTATTCTCTAACTAAAACTAGCACTTTCTCTCCTCCACCATAGACGGAAAACCCGTAACGCCAAGACGAAGGCAGACTTTGGTTCCTCACAGATCTTCCGTTCTTCGAGGGATAAAAGTTTCTGGTGATACGCCTGCCCGGTATTGGCCAGTCGGTGACGGCTTCGGTGTGGCGCGGCTCTTTGCTGCTGCAGTTGAGTTTTCTGCTGCTGCTGCTGCGGATGTGGATTGTTGGGCCGAAAAATGGCTGCAAAGCCACTTGCTTGCGAAGAGCAGGGTCCTATTATTTGATGATGAGGCAGAGCCTGTTGCCTGAGCAGAGCAGGGTGCTGTTATATTATGTTGATAACGCAGAGCCATAGCCTTCTTGGTGGGGTGTCCTTCTGCCGGTCTGTTATCCTCGGATTTCCGACATCGGAGTGTCGCACCGTTACTCAGGGAGGTACGAGTTGTGTCAATTGTGTCCACTACGGGCTCGCAATGGGTTGACAGACTTGTGGCTGTGGGTGACTTTTATTGTCGTGTATGGATGGTACGTGGAATTGTCGATGGTGCTAACAATAACTTCTCACGGATTTTTGTTGTTGTTTTGCATTTTTTCGTTGTTGGTCGTTGTGGTAGTTGTTGCTGCTGTCGAGGTAATAGCGGTTTCCATAACCATTGACGGCGGCGGCTGCCATTTGGCCGTGTTTACCATTATTACAGAGATGCAATGCGATAGTCGTTGTTTGATCCGATGTTGATGATTATTGTTGTCGCTGTGCTGCGCTGTTCCGCTGGTAGGAGAAAAGTTGGTCGTGGCTGTGATTGTTATTGTGTTGATATAGTACTGGTAGTTATAGCCGTTGTTGTCGTTGTCCTTGTTGGTGACTTCATTGTAATTGTTATGATGTTACTGTGATGATCGTTATATTGTTGGGTATTGATCTCTGTTGATACTTGCTGTTGTTGGTGCTGCTGCTGCTGCATAGTTGTTGGAATATGCAGTCGATCCGCTGTTGATGATTTTCAATAGTGATGTGCTACTTTTGTTGCGGTGTCGCCCGTGATATTGTTATAACGACTTGGTGCTGGCGGAAAGTCCCATTCGCGCCCCTATAACTTTGGCTTACCGCAATGGAATGTCGGATCTTTAGCCGCTAGGTACGGGTCGTGTGTTAACGTTAGCCACTTTATAACGGACGTTGCCTTTCCGAAATCGATCGCTAGGATGTCCTTTGGGCATACGTGATTGATCTCGTAGGCTGCTAGGAACCCCGACGTTACCAGTATGACTTGATCGCAGTGGCTGGTCTCGTAGGTGGACCCCGACTATACCAGGTGTGGGTTGTAGTAAGAGGCATGGCGCCGTTGGCTTCTCTGAGGGCGCTTGTTTGTTGGCCCGGATGATGCATTTGTATCCTTGTGGGCGTCATTGCATAGAAGGCGTAGATTTCGATGGGTTTGAGGACTTTGCTTTGTATCGCTGCGAAGTGGGGTTTCTGAAATTTCCTTGCTGGGAGGTAAATTGCGGCTATTAACTTTCAGCGCAAACGAAGAGCATTGCGCTGACAAATCATAAGTCTAGTTTCTGTGGGTTGTTGTAAGACGATGTCGTTGACTTGACTGGGTAGTAATTAGGCTGGGTTTAAACATCTATCTCACAGTTGGCCTAATGTCTTCGCTAAACTCGGGGAGGTAGGTACGTCTCGCTGTTGGCAGCAGTTGATGGTTCGTATGCCTCGCCGGTCGCAGATCCTGCAGCGCAAGACCTGTGGGTTCGGACAATTAAGCTGGTGGTGTCCGCTCTGGGTGCACCAGTGGCACGCCGTGGTCGCATCTATCCGCTTCGTTTGCGGCGTTGGATCCGTTGCCCACGCCCCTTTGGTCGGCAGATCGCGCCGTCGGGCAACTGGCTGAAGTTCTCGGTATGTCTCACGGGGGGCTTCACGTTGCCCTTTGAAATCACCTCAAAATGACTGGCGAGTTCCATGAGTACGTCTAAATTTGTGAAATGTCGGCGCCGTATATACCACACGTAATCGTGTTGCGCGTTCGTATAGATGCGTTCAACTTCTGCTCTTCTGTCGTTGTGGTATGGCACATCAGGTGCTGCAAGACCAGCATATTCTTGAAATTTCTCCTTCGGTCGCTGGGTGCCTCGACGAATGTCATCTTCGAGTCGGTTGAGGTGTCGTGGCGGCAAGATGTACCTCATAAAGCCCGCTCGAAACTTCTCCCAAGTTGTCCAGTGTTGCTTGTTGCTGCGGTTCTACGTTTAGGCTCGGTCGGGAAGCATCACCTCCATGGCTGGCAAGCGGTCTTTGTCGACGCTGTATGCCTCTGCTAGCTCCTCGTCACGCTCGATGGAGGCAACTGGCTCTCTATGACTACTTCGATGACAGGTCTCGTGTAGGCTGCTGTCGGGAAAACTGGGTGTGCTCCGCCAACTGAGTTAGTATAGTTGACTGGTCCCGAGGTATGGGAGTAAGACGCCGGTACCATCTTGCTGTCCGAGCCCGGTACTGTCACTGGTACAAGCAGGATTTCGAAGCTCGTTGATTGGTGTAAGCATCCCTTCCCGTTCAGTGGTAGCTCCTCGGCTACATTTCTCGCATGAGATGCCGGAGAGAGTGATCGATGTCTGGTGAGGGCCTCAAGCTCCGTCTATAATTTTAGCAGGCGGGTGACGACCTCGGGCTTGTGGTCCTGGTTTATGAAATGGGCCCAGCGTCTCCTCATCTCCAGCACAGTACCCGTAATGTCCAGGTCGAATTCCCCTAAGCTTTCTGAAGCTCGTCCTTACGCAATGAGCTAACTCAGGTTAAGCGTAACGAGCACATCATGATGTCGATGTGGCAACCGCCGGATGGAGTGTATTTAGATGCGCGCTTAACTAAAGTTAGTAGCACAAATAATTAAACAAGGATGGTAACTATCCTGGGCTCTCTGATATTCTTTTTTTTCCTTGAATGTTTTCTTGTGTCTTTCTTTTTTTTCTGTTTATTGTCTTCTTTTCTCTTTATTAATATTTCTTCCTTTCTTTTGAGTGTTTTCTTCTTTATTTATTTTGATTTCTTTTTATTATATTTTTTTTCCTTTAGTACTTCTCCGCTAGCCCGTGCAAATCCCTATGGGGGGTTTGTAGCTTATGTATTTGTGTAATTGTTATTTGTAACAAATTTCAAAATTTCAGAAAAATATATTGCTTATAGATCATAAGTTATTGGCGAACAATTCTTCTATGTATTTCTTCTTATGGTTTTCTTTTATTGATTAATCTCCCTATTACCTTACTTTTTAACGCTTATTCGTATATTGGAATAAAGTGCTTTTATATATATTTTGGTTATGAAAGTTTATTTATCGGAATGTTTAATTCTTCAAACCGTCCTTACAACTTCGCTTATGGTTTGCTTATTTATCGTTTTGTTTTCCTTTTTTTTCCTTTTAGGTGATTTGCTTTATTGGCATATTACACCTCCATAAATTTCGTATTCCCTTACTCAATTTTTATGAAATCTTTAAATTGCGAAAACGGAGTCGCATTACATGTTTGAAAAATTAAATCTATTTTCAAATTTCAAATTAACTTGCATGGAGTAGTTCTGAACCAGATTTTCTTTGCTTTAATGATATGACAAAGTTAACCTGATAATCAGGAGAAATTATGAAGTGTTGATACGTGTTATAGAAGAATGACGAGCGTGTAGTAAGGTCTTGTAAAATGCACTTGTGTGATTTTCAAATTTGTTAATTTGAATTTTCTTTTATATTTGATTTTTGTCTCTATCTCCTGTTTCTTCATTTACTTTACACATGCGTCTTTCTCTCGTTTTTTCGAAATGGTGGCACCCACAGAGCCGAAATGTTTAATGTTGATGTTTGTCGGTATCTTGTCCCAAAACCCAGGAAACACTACTGTGTACTTTCGAGAATTACGGAATAATTTCAACACGAAATATTATGAAAACTTCGCTTTCCTTTTTTTATGTCCATGGTGGTTGACCATAAAATTTCTGTTCTTTAGTGCTTCTGAACGGAAAATGTTGTGACGGATTTAGTTGGTTTGCGCTGTGCAGAACGTAATTATGTTTTGCTGTTGCTTTGATAACAGCTGTCAATTGTGCTTATATATGAGAAATTCTATATATTTTTCCTGAGTTTTTCTATCACTCTTTCTCCAATCAAATCGATCGTCTAGAAATTTAGCTGCAAAATTCTATATATCGTGCCCATAAACACTCGTACATATTATATACGAGCAGTATAGGCCGATAGCCTTAGATGCTAGTGCTTTTAAGAGTTTAGTACTAGAATTTATTTCTCTGGCGAAATTAATAATAATAATAATAATATATACGAGCAAAATTAAAAAGAACACAATTTTTTTTACACTTTTGGATTTTCTGCTATACCTATCCCAGACACATTTACACGTACATCCCGAAATTTTTCTACCGGTTGGAAAGTCGGCCTTGAACTTCTTCTAGGCCGTCAAGCGTTGGTTGTTGCTGCGGTACCATGTTAAGGCCCGGTCTCGTAGCATCGCCACCAAGCTGGATGGCAAACGGTCTTTGTCGACGCTGTATGCCTCTGGTAGCTCTTCGACCCGCTCGATGCTGGCAAGCGGCCCTCTATTGCCGGTCAATTTGAGGTCCCATCTGCTGACTGCTCCAATGATGAGTCTCGTGTCGCCCTCTGTCGGGAACAGTCGGTGTGCTCCGCCAATCGGGGCGGCGAGGTGGACCCTTTCGCTGGTGTTGCTGACTGAGCGATCGCTGTCTAGTGAGGGTCTCCCGCTTCATCTGTATTTCCAATAGGCGTGTAACAACCTCGGGCTAACATTGAAATCATCATCTCAATGGTCCGCAGCTCCCGGATGAAGTTTAACAATATGAAGAGATTAAATAGACTTGGTTCATCCCTATTGACGCTTGGAGTGTTGATTTCTTTATTATTTTTTTTTGTTGTTATATATATATATATATTTTTTTTTTCTTATTATCCTTTTTTTAACTGTATTTTTTCTGGCCCGTACAAGTATCTTAAGAGGGTTTGCAGCCTATGTCTATTGTAGTGCGATCGCATACCGTCGTATGCATCCACTTTGAAGTGCGACAGAGTTATACTGAATTTGCATAATTCTGTAGCTAAAAAGTAAATAAAAAATTTTGTCGCACTTCAACTGGCTGCGTATTGCATTACGAAATGCAATACGATGCCAGGCGCCCTAATTAAAATAATTGATAAAGTTAGCATAAAATCACCTATAGATTTAAGTATAAATAATGCACCTGGCAAATAAA
>NW_023998459.1:2519901-2582426 GCF_014805625.2 Glossina fuscipes | reverse complement strand
ATAATCCTACCAAGCTAAATACAAAATATTATTCCAAAAAAAATTTTATATGAAATGTTAGAATAAGAAATCAAGAAAAAGAAATGTAAGAAATAACAAAAATACATTAAAGTACAAATACATACATACATTCAAATATAAATACATATATTTTTAATGGAAAGAATAGATGAGATTAATATCTCTATAGATAGAATAATTTGTCCAACCTCTTTACACTATATATATTTTCCTTTTTCTTTATCTACAAAGTTATTACTATTAGGCGACAATGCCTCTAGCTATTTTTTTTTTTGTTTATTATACTTCCTTTTCTTTCCCCTTTCTTTTTGTTTTTTTTTTATTATCTTACGACCACCTTATTGTATATGTAGGTGTGTAGATGCACAAGGGTAATATTAAATTTTGAAGTAATGTATTAGTTTGGGGAAAAAGAAATCCATTATTTTTATATGAACTTCAGGACTTTATTTAACCTGCTTCGGATTGTCCGATTTGGGTCAAATATGCACCGTTTTGTTGTACGATTTGTTGCCATTTCGAAATGCCTCTCTCATAGAAGTCCTGGTCTCTATTTGCAAAAAACTCTAGTAGTCGATTTTCACAATCCTCCCTAGCTTCCAATTTTTTATCATTAAAGAAATTTTGCAATGCAAGAAAAAGATGATAATCGCTTGGTGCCAAGTCCGGACTGTATGGCGGATGCATTAAAACTTCCCAACCAATCTCCCGAAGTTTCTGGCGAGTCACTGTAGATGTGTGTGGCCTAGCGTTGTCATGGTGGAACACGACACCTCTCCTGTTAGCCAATTCTGGCCATTTCTGGTCAATCGCTATCTTCAAACGGTCCAGTTGTTGACAGTAGGGATCAGAATTTAGCGTTTGGCCATATGGAAGCAACTCATAATAAATAATCCCCTTCCAGTCCCACCAAATGCATAGTAAAACCTTCCTGGCCGTTAGTCCTGGTTTGACCACCGTTTGAGGTGCTTCACCGCTCTTTGACCAGGGTTATCGTATGTAATCCATTTCTCATCTCCAGTCATCATCCGTTTAAGAAATGGATCTATCTCATTCCGTTTGGCCAAGGCTTCGCAGATGGAAATTCGATCCATCATGTTTTTTTCTGTTAATTGGTGTGGCACCCAAACATCGAGCTTCTTTTTGAATCCACCTGTGTGTAAATGGTTAAAAACTGTTTTATGGTCGATTTTTAGCTCCTGGGCGATGTTACGACTGCTAACATGCCGGTCAACTTCGATCATTTCTCCAATTTTATCGACATTTTCGACGACCGGCCTACCTGTGCGAGGTGCATCTTTAACATCAAAAATTCCTGAACGGAATCTACGAAACCAAAATTGCACATAATTGGCTGTTACAGTATCGGAACCATAAACACCATTCACAATTTTAACCGCCTTGCTTGCATTTTCGCCTTTGTCAAAGAAAAACTGTAAAATGTACCGAATTTTCTCTTCGTTCACTTCCATTTTTAACACGCTGTAACTCACAACTGAATGCACCAAACAAAAAACAGCGAAAGAATTTTTTTTACTGCGAAATGTCACCTCTCCAACGAGCATAAATATGAAATTGTTTGATCGATACTTTACGAGAAATCTATCAGTGCAGCCATCTACCGAAAAAATAATGGATTTCTTTTTCACCAAACCAATATTTACATATATATTGAAATTATTCATTCTAGCAAGGTTAAAAGAAAAGCGAAGGTAAGAAAAACAAAAAAAAACAAAAATGAACTACTTTGAGTCCGGATTTCCTCATTTAAGTGGAAACCACCTTCAAATCTCTTCTGTATTTATTTGGCAAGTATAAATCGATCCTTGCTTATGCTTTTTCTCTTCTCCTTCTTTCTTCTCTTAACCTTTTTCCTTGAATTCAGATGTATCTAGTTTTATTCTTTAAATTAAAGTACTATCGATCTGATAGTAGGTATAAAAGACAACGTAACCGTATTTTCGTTCACTTCCTCGCGTCTAGAGTTCACTAAGTTACAACGACTTTGGGAGGTGAACGTTATCGCGTTAAGAGCTTACGAAAATCTATTCATAATATCTACGAAACCCAGTTTTGCGATAATTTTATATTAAAATTTATGTTTTTCTGATTTCATTCAAACCTCAATAATGCTTTATATGCTTAGTTGGGTTTGTTTTTATTTCGATTTGTGTTTAAGCAGCATAAGCATAGCTAAGACAAAAAAGAGACTTTGATCAATTTTTAAAAATATTTTGAATAATGGAAGACAATACAACAGATAAGTTACCTCATGGATTCCAAAATCCCCCTGAAACTAACTAAATTGACACAGTTATGGACATAACAGCGAAGCTTTGGACGGCACACACAAAATTTAGACAGGGCCTAAACGGTGCTGGAAATGTTGCCATAATAGTAAATGAGAGTTTTGAATTCCAATTTAAAGTTAAGTAGTTAAACTGGACTGAGATATCAAAAGACTTGAAGGATCTTGCAACCACTTATGGATTCAAGTATGAGGCAAATGCGAATTCAAGAACTGACACAAGAACACTTTGATCGTTCCTGGCACTGTTCGACTGTTACCGCCTGCGGTTTAATGAGGTCAGATTTGGCACTGGAAAATTGAGTAAGAGGAAAGACGAACGCGCCTGCCTAATGTCAGGAATTACATTCAATCCTACACATCAGACTTCTATGAAGATGGCATTAGTTCCTATGATTATTGCTTTAAACCTTGTTAATTCAACAGTTGAAAAATACGTTTAAACTCCTTCCTTTTGTAAACGAATTAGCAAATCTGATTGCTGGGCCAGTGGAACGTCAAGACACTACTTTAGGAGTTCTTTCAGATCTTTCATTATGGGAAATTACAAGGGCTTCGAATTAAGCATATTTTCCCTTCTCAATGGTTATACATATGGCAAACCAAAGTAAGGCATATTCTGATTTTATAAAAGCTGCTGTTTCCCCAAATTCAAAGATTCGTTTATATACAATATATTCGACAATCATTTACATTTATTTTATGAGAAAGGGAGACTTTAGATATTGGAAGCTTGCACGTTAATTTAAATTTTCAATGAGAAGAACAACTAATATGAAAGATGAAATATGCAAAGAAATGATGTTCCATGCATTTTGGGGAACAGCTAAAAAGGACCCTACTGTGGTTGATTGGATGGCAGGACATAATTTTATGATATTGGAAAATCATTAGTGGGAAGAGCAGAAGGAAAAGGAGAGAAAGAGTTTCACCCAAGTCCATATCTATATGTAAGCAAACTCGCAACTGTTTATTTCAAGTTTTATGTAGACAATGGATGCGAATTATGAATGATGTTCCCGAATTAAAGAAGAAATTATGGCATCTATGATGAATAGAAGTAATCAAAAATTAATCGTATTTTATGTTATGTTTTAGACATTGGTTCCTCACAATACATACATATATGCACCTACTGCGGTCATAGACGTGGACTACCAGCATAGGGCTTCGTTAGGACGAAGGTAAAGAGTTCACGCCCCTCCAAGCTGGATGGGAGGCGAATTCCAGGACGTATTAGATGAGCTCATGGAAGATTTCAGAGAAAGTTCGTCAGTAGTAATTGAAGGTGTCTTCAATACGTGGGCGCTGGAGTGGAGTAGTAGAGCCTACAATACGAGAGGGCGCCGTCCATTGTAGCTGGGAGCATCTCTTTTTAATGGGTGCAAACACCATTCGAATAATAGGCAGCAGACGCGAGCAGTCATCACCAGGCCATCTTTCCCGATATTAAAAGCGGAGAAAACGGAGGAAGTAGATTACCCAATTATGCCAGTCCAACCTCTGCTTACCATTGCAAACTTGGCTAAACTTTAGCGAACTTTTGACCCTCTGGACCTATGATCTGCACAGTGATCTGAAAAAGCTGTAAGAAGGAAGCAGATATCAATCCATGAGCAACGGCATATAAAGTCGTTAAAAAAGTCAAAGGACATAGAATGCCTCACTTCACATGTTATCTTATGTTCCGGGAGATAGTAGACAAAACTTTTTGCACAGAGACCGCCGCACATAGAGATCGACTTTTACGGCAGAATCAGTACCAGAAGTTACTGCGGGGAACCTCCGCATGCACAAATATAGGGGAGAGGAAAACCTCTGGCCGGGAGGGATTTCCAAACAGGGCTTTAAATGTAGCGACACAAAGCAAAGCACACATTTTCATCGCAATGCTCTAAAAATGTCTAGAAGAGACAATTCTTCCAAATAAATGGAAGGTGCAGAAATCGGTCCTCATTCCGAAGGATAATAAACTATCCAGCGAGCCATAGTCACATCGGCCCATATTCCTACTGGACACAATGGAGAGACTCGTATAGGGATGCCTGCTGCTGGTGGTCTTTCGAATAACCTATTCGGATTTAGAATATCATGGTCAATGATACACGCCATGAAGCATGTAATGGCTCTTGCCTCAAACACTATTGCGGGAGAGCGATGGAAGGGCGGCGGTAAAGAGTACTACGCCATGGTTACACTGGATGTGTAAAACCCCTTTAACTCGGCGGCCTGTGGGGTAAGTTTTCTTCATCGCGAGCCAAAGCGAGCTGGGTTAAATGTAAAACAAAAAAATTTAAATTTATCAACACGTGTGTTGCGCAAGTGAGCGGTAATTTGGTGATTAATAATTCTACTTATAATAAAGTTCGATTAGTGCAATATGAAGAGAGAAGTTAATAATTGCTGGAATAAAAAGGTGTTCGAGTTATAAACTGTTGTTAGAATGCATTTTCTTTTGCACATTATCGATTTCATGCATTTATACATGCATTTGGGTGTGTGAAAAGAAAAATCGTGACGCCAAGAGTGCACACAATAAGTAGAAACAATTTTTTCCAATTCTATTTGCCGTGCATAATATAAGTCACGCCATTCCGCCTCGTTTCACTTCGACCTTTTGAAACGAAGTGGGCTTGAAACATTTTTACTAAAAACAGTGGAAAAGTGCTAAGTGCGGAAAGTCGATAAGGAACCGTCATTATCGACTGGTGGCGTTGCGCTGCTGTGCTACTTGCTGCCTGCGTGGTGCCAAACGGTGTGCTAGTGCACTTCACTTTTACCGCTTGGTGGCGTTAGAGTGCGGCCGAACCTCTGTCCAGTTGTTGGGGTGAATGTCGTTTTATAATGGATTTTATTATATATATATATTTAAATTTAACACTTTGCACAATCTTAAACTATTGCACTTAGTGAGATATTTGATTATATCTCATAAATTAGTGCACAATAGCGAAGGGTAAGAAAAGAAACTCTGGCCCTAAGAGTGTTGTGGTAGGGTTGTCTGAACAAATGACATCCTCCGATGATGAAGTTATGGTGGCGAAGGGTGGCCAGGAGGTCGGCCCACTAAAAGCGGGTGGTACTAAACGTAACCATAGTCCGTCCGATATGTCGGATAGCGACACCGCGATTGAGGGGAACATGCACCGTAGTGACACAATATCTACGGTTTCAGGTTCTCGGTCGGTTAAGCGGCGCAAGGCTAAAACCAATAATATGGCTACACCCGCTGCCCCTGTAGTGGGCGCGGCAGCTTCCGCGGCTAGCAGACCAGTGCGTGTGGAGAAGCGGAATGCTGCTGCCAAGTCGATGAGCAATGTGAAGGCGATTACTACTCGCCTTCAGAAATGAGTACTCTATCCGGAATATGTTTCACTGGAGTGAGCTTCTGGCCTTCGGTGGAGTGCGAGGCGATTCTATTCTTCTTAGTTGCTGAAAATGCGCGCCTTAGAGGCCACACTGAAGAGCTTGAGAAAGGTGGGGGATGCTTTAAATCCACTTTCTTGGGTAGGGCTCCCCCAACAACCTGGGTTCCTTCCCCCGTTGTTGAGAATGCTTGAACTGTCGTACCGCCAAACCCAGTGGAAACATAGGCTGTGGTTCCCCGTAGTAGGAATATTGCGGACACACCTAGGGAGGTAGTTAAAAAGGTGGTGCAACAGGTGGGACCGACGTTGGGCGTTAGGGTTCACAGTATTTAGCCAATTCGTGGCGATGGAGCTGTAGTTCATACGCCATCCGTTGCGCACAGGGAGAATATTGTGGCCAAGGCAAAGTTTGGGGAAGTCAGGTTTGACGTTTCTATTGCGAAAAAATTAGTCCCGAGAATTTTGGTTCAGTCCGTCCATCAGAAGTTGAGACCGTCCGCTTTGATGGATACACCGTGTGTACACCGAGTCAATGTCGTTCCCAGTACGCCCCCATGATAAGGTGATACCGCTGCCGCAGCTTTGACCATATGATTAAAGATGGTAGGGTAAAGGTGAATAATTTGCCGACATTGATACCACAGATACAGTATGAGTACGAACGCCGCTCACTGTGAATTTACGGGGCTTTCAGCGGGTCATCTTATGATGTCCTCCGCCTGCCCTGAATACAATAGGATGGTTGCGCGGGTGGCAGTTCGTCATTAAAATGGCTTTGCTCATTCTCCAATATAACTGCAATCGTAGTTATAAGGCGTTGTGTGAGTTCGGTCAGTGTATACGGGAGTTAGGCCGTGGGTTAGCGTTGGTACAGGAGCCGTGCGTATCAAGTGGTAGGCTCAACGGCTTGCTGGCGGATATGCGTGTGTTCCATGCACACAGCAGCCATTCCGCTGTCATTGTAAATGATGTGAATGTGAAAGCCACACATGCTCTGGCAAGTAATCACGGAAGGTTGTGTTGTGCAAACTTTTATTGTAATTTCAATCAGTCTGTCCGAAAAAGAAAGACTGTCTGTCGTCTTAGAAGGCATTTCCAGCGGGCGAGAAGGTCTAATGCTGCGAATATTTTTCAGGTAAAAGTCGAATTGAGGCAATGCCTTAATGAGAGTAAAGAGAACAACTGGAGAAATTTTGTCTCCCCAAACCGTGATAATCCTTGGGGTCGGGTCTATCGTGTTATCAAAGAGAGAAAATCCTTGGAGATAAGCGGCATTCGCATTTCAAGCGGAGTGCTATCCACTTGGAGGGAGTGTCTGGATACATTACTGGCAACATTTTTCCCTGGGCAGAATAGGGAGGTGCACTGCAGTACTGGGACTTTGCCTCTTACTCCTCCCCTGGAAAAGTATGAAGTTGAGTATGCAATTTCCAAAGTCAGATCGAAAAGATCGGCAGGCGTTGACGGAATCACCGGGGAGATGGCTAAGGAAGGTTATTCCTGATTACCTGACGGCGACCTGCTCATCTTATTGAACCGTAGGGTTCGGAAAGTAATAGAGGAACGCGGTGAGAGTGCTTGGAACGTCCGCGTACAAATATTGGGTAGGAATTCAGTAGGTCTGATTTAACCACGACTCCATCACAATAGCGTAATTGTGATCGTAATAACGGCGGCAAGCCGCTTTGCACAGCGAAAAGAAAAGAGCCCGATATGAGAGAGACGGCTTTTCTTTAGAGGGGAGTTTGTTGAAGAATCTCGTAAAAGAGAGATCGTGAAAAGAGATGAAAAGACGAATTTTACGAAAAGTTTCCTTTTGCTTGAAAAAACTTAGCAGGGAGATGATTTGAGAAGTTCTATAGATTTCTTCAGCCAGATAAGAAGCAGAAAGAAAAGTTCTTTGTTCAGGCAAATGAGAAATAAAGAAAAAAGCCTTTTTATAAGTGAATAATGTAAAAAATTATTAATAAAAGTGTTTTTTTATAAAACAAAGTGAAAATTATTGATAAAAGATAATTTTATTCTGTAAAACAAATGGTTGTGAAATATTAATAGAGATTTATGAAAAGGTTGTAACGTCCGCGTACAAATTTAAGGTAAGGAAAGAAGAAAACATAAATGCTAAGGGAAACATCATCAACCAAAATAAATAAAGGTTGTCACGCGGCGTAGCTCGTGAGCGGTAGAGCAGTTGCCCTTCTTTTCTCTGCCCGCAGTACCGCATGACAATAAAAGAGGAGAAAAATATATATATATAAAAAAATATAAGTCTGTTGTTCGTCCTGTACGACGTTCGTTGGTCCTGTCTTAGTTCGTTCGTTATGTCCCCAGTCTCCCTATTCTCTACTCATGCGCGCTCCGTTCCATGCTCCACCTCAGCGGTGGAGTCCGCTATATATTTATTCATATTCTTTTCCGTTTTCTTAACTAAAACAATACCTTGTAATCCTCTTATAAGTTGGCAGCCTTTGAGCCGGTGACAGCTTGATGATTCTTGCAAGTAGTGAAGAGGTGCTCATGAACTTACTCATTTGACCATTTAGCTCCATGAGAATAGCCACAAATGCAAAATTATTCGATTCTTTCCTTCCAATGCTGTTTGTATTCAATCAGGGACAAGCCCAAACTGCAAAACACCAAGGCAGTCAATTTCACCACAATACAAACTTTTAAGTCATTAGCAGGAGCTTAGCTATTTGCCCTTTTTACCAGGATGTCTTGAATAATAAAGAGTTTTCCTTTTTTTTCTTTAAAAGGCTTTAGCAAACACTTTATTTGCTTATATTTGGTTAGTTTCAATATAATCCCAGTTTAGAATTGTGCATAAGCAAAAAAAAAAAGAAGAAAACTTGAACTTTTAAATAGTCATTAAAACACCAGCAAGCAAGTAAATACAATTTAGCACTAATATAACTAAATAGTTGTTAACATAACCGCGTACATTTCTTGTCTTATTAATATCCTTTATGCCTTTATTAGCACTTATAATTATCTAAACTAAATCTTGTATCGATTACATATACAAGTAGAAAACAAGATTTTTAATTATATTTTCTTCTTTTTTTTTTCTTTTCAATTTTAATAAATTGTTACTACACCATTCCCTCTATCCGATCTCTTTCACAACTCAAACTTCACTCGCGCTCGTAGCCAAAAAACAAGCACCGAAAAGTCAAGCATAATTTTCTCGCTCAGTAATTTAAGAAATCAGTTTTATTGTGCATTTGGTAATAAAAATTAAGTACAAAATCAAAAATTCCTCAAATATTATATAACGAAAAGAATAATTGCGAAGAAAAAAAAAATTCATTAGAAGAATATTAGGACACAAATGCCCCAACATGGCAGAGTAATCGCCGTTAGAACATAAAAAAAATAACAAAAAAAGAAAAAAAGCCTAACTGTTCTGTGCACTACTAGTACATAAATTATTATTTCCCGATAGCAAATACACTACAGAAATATCAGGTAATTTAAATTTTGTTTTTTATTGAGAATACTGTACGAAACTGAAAACCAAATTAAAATAAATAAGAAGAAAGTATGTAAAACATTTGCAGAATTGTATTAGATAAAATCTTATTTTACTTATTTATTTAAATGTATGTAAAAGTGAAAATTAGATTTACCAAAAATATGATGTAAAATTCTCCCAGCCTCTCCCGTCAAAAATTGTTCATCTAAAAGCCGGAAAGTGCTATACAAACAAACATAACATGTATTGAAGAATTTTTGTCGAAATAAATAAACTAAACGAGAGTTGCGCTTGATAGAATAGAAAAAAAAGGGAAAAGCTATACTGTTTTTTTTAATAATTAATTAATTTGATAAGCAAACTTAGACGGGTACGAGTTCAAAACCAAATATAAATAAGAAAACAAAAGAAGGTAAAATAACGAAGAACGAAGACAAATAAGAAAACAAAAAAGGATAAAATAACGAAGAAAATGTAATGAAACCTGCTTCGCTGCAACTGGCTGGAGATATATCAGCGTACGAACCGTTCCGTGGTACGATTATTCCCTCAAAATCAACCCGTGGTCAACAACAACAACTTTTCGGACCATTTTTTAATCAACGAAGGCAAAACCCTGTTTGCTGTGAACAGGAGCCAACATCCGTGAGCACCTAGATGCAACACCGAATCACAACAACAACCCGTGCTTAAGGAAGGCATCGAGTTCATTCCTAACATAAATCGATATAAATGGTAAGCTAAATTTAAGAACCCAATCTGGGGTATTTACCGAAACTTTTGTAAAAAGACAAAAAACTAAAAAGAAAAGAAAATAAGTTTGATTGAACCTTTTCCTTTTTATTTGTTTTGCCCTATTTCAAGCGCAAATATTTTTTTTATTGTTATTATTATTTTTTAAATTTAACTTTTTTTCTTTCATGCAGCAAAGCAGGCCGGATATTTTGCAAACGCTCTACCGAAACCTTAGCTATGGACATGACACGCTATGAGAGTGATCAGGGCATGGAGACATAATGCTGTTGTTGATATATCACTAAAGAAAACTGTGATAATGCTACTGAAAAGTAGCCCCTCGTCCAGCAGTCCCACAGTGATCAGGGTGAGTGGCGTCAATCTTAGGTACATAGCTGAAGCCAAGTAACTAAGTATTACCATGAATGATCGGAGCAAGTTTATTCCACACCTTAATAAGGTTAAGGATAAAGTTATGAATGTGGTAGTTCAGACTCGACGTGTGCTACTGTTCGAATAGGGCCTTACCAGGCATGCCGTTCGGGTGACATACGGCGGCCTTTTTCTTACTTATGCAACATGTGGAGCTCCCGTGTGGTGTCCGGACGTTACGTGTGTTGTGGAGTAAAATAAGATCTTGGGCTGCCAAAGCATAATGTTTTTGGCGTGTCTGCCCGTTTTTAAAACGGTCTCCACTGACGCTCTATAGGTACTGATGGGTGCACCCTCTCTGGACCTTGAGGTTTTACGTCTTAGTAATATCTGTAGGATAAAGAGGGACCTACCTATACTTCACGGGTTAAACACTCAGGATGTAGGGAGATTAATTTCTCGGAAGCGTGAATCGCTATTAAAGGAACGTGTCCGCGCCTTATGGCAATTACGTTGCGATAATAGGAAGAACGGTGGAGTTACTTTTAACTTTATTTTTACTTCAACTTTAGTTTTAACTTATTAACTTTATAGAAAATCACCTGGGTTTTAGCTTTTGCCTACATCTCGTGCTTCTACTTACGGGCCACGGATCTCTGAATGCATTTTGGCATGAGAGAGGCTGTTCTGAAACTAGGGCTTGCCAATGTGGCAGCGTGTCCGATGACTACGAGCACGTGTTGTTGTTGTGCCCTGAGTACTCTGCATTTAGAGACTTAGAGGCCATGACTGTGAAGATAGTTCACGGTAGCATTGATTGCAGTCTGGCACTATCTGCTCCAAAGACGACAGCTGCATTGGGCGCCCTTGCATGTGGTGTTTTCCTCAAGCGCCGGCTTATTCGACGAGGTTTGAATAACTCTTTCTTAACTCTGCTTTGACGGGCTTATCCGTAGTTTGTTTGACTTCACTGATTGACTAGGAGGTGAGCCGCGCGGGGCTCTTTAAGTCTTTTCAGAGACTACTCTTCCACCTGGCATTGTGGTGGAAATCCGCTTCCACGTTTTCTTGCTTTGGTATGGTTGTTTGAGATCGACTTGAGTTTTGCTCCATTATTCAACGAAAGAGGTTGGGATAGGCCTCCTCCGCCCAGTGAGAATGCAATGCTCATGCGTATTGTATTGGCTGGTTCCCTATTATTACAGTTTCCTCTGCAGATTTTATCCCATACCGAGTTTTCAGGTCTTATGGGACCTGATCCTAGGTACGCTCGGAGGCTTTCTTATTATAAGAAATCTTTTAGCTTCTTCCTGTCAGCGGGAGCGGCCCGTTGCTGAAGTTTCGTGGTGGCTACGGTTAACCCAAAGCACGGAAAGAGCCTCGTCTCGGTATGGAGTTGCATAACAACCGGGTGTCTGACCCAAAGAAAGACAGAACTTTTAGATAGAGCCTTACCAGGGGGGAGATACGCCCATATACGTGTTTCCACTTTAGACTACACTATATACTTCAGACCCTTTCCAATATAAGTATATATTTATTGTTATCGCGCTCTATAATACATATTCTATATATATGTATATACATAAATATTGTAATAAAAATATGGCGTTATCCATTGCGCTACAGGACCTTTATATTCGCGAAGTATGAGCATTTGTTTTGAGGTGTTTTGCCCTACCTGCTCGGCTTCAGAACGCCAAATTTGTCTGCTTCTTAAAAATGCCAAACAGCAAAAATGAAACAGTCCCTAATAATAATAGTTTTTTGGCGGATGAAACATCTAGCGGATTAATACACTTTGTTGGTTTGTTTAATGCAAATGACTTTCTTTATTTCTGGTAGAGCTTTTTATACTTAAGTCTGCAAGTATTATAAGACTAACGTAATCACAAATAATAATTATTTTAATTGGGGCGCCTAGCATCGTTAAGTCTAGCATCGTATTGCATTTCGTAATGCAATACTCAGCCAGTTGAAATGTGATATAATTTTTGTTTTTCTTTTCGCAAGATAATTATGCTAAATTTGCATAATTCTGCAATGGATGCATGTAACGATATGCGATCACATTACAATACATTTATTATTCTCATTGTTATCACGTTCTCATATACATTGTATATATTCATATTGACGAGGATTCTTGGAGAGCCAGAAAGACAACCTTACTATAACGTAGTTGTCAATTCAGATTAGTTGAAGCATCCAAACTGAACCAACTTTATTTAAAAAAATTACCCCTCAGCACTTGTAACTCAGAGGTACCAGATAACAGTGCACGACCAGCAAGTCAGGTAAGTAATAACCAAAGATCATTGGCGCTGGGAACAAAAGTAACTTTATTGTGGATAAGAATTACAATTAACTTAAAGTAATTAAGAATTATTCTAGAAATAATATATATATAAATTTTGGTTGTAGTTAAAATATCCAACGATCGGACTTTTCCAAATGTAATAATTCAAAATTGTCTCACAGAAAAATACAATGTAAGCAACGTAGAGAAAAAGATTGCACACTTTAAGTGTGTTATACTTACATATGGATATGGTATTGTCGCTTTTCATTGTAGTATTTCACTTTACACATTACTGCGTTAGGTCCATCCTTTGTCAGTTTTTATCATGTATTTGCATTTGTGCAATATATATGCATATGATCATTCAACTACCTTTTCTTTCATATTTAATTGCTTGTTTATATTAGAACACTCCATATCTTATGCATATTAGCATATTTGTATAGGCATGCATCCGCTGGAAGCATTAGATCAATACACGATGTAACTAACGAGCCCCTAAAGGCATTAGAAAATTTATAGGTCCATAGGCTGGGATCTACTTTTAATCACAATTCTACTAAAAAGCAAGGCAACTCATTTACCCCTCGAGCAACCGTTTAAAGAGTCAAGAGCATTGCCAACAATAAGGCAATTTTTGGGGTTCCTCGAGAATCGATTCCGGATACTAGAAACGGCTGGAAATAAAGAAAGAGGACCTTCAGAAACATTTACTTTGGTGGTAAGTCCACCGCTATCTGCCACAAAATGCGATGCCTGGAAAAAGCCCCACAATGTACAAAGGTGCCTAACATCGCTGAAGGCAGCGATACAGGAATGGAATCAAATAATTAAAACGCTTAATGCTTGCTGCAATTGTTTACACTTCAGCCATACGCATACCAATTGCAATAATAGAAGCAGCAAAAAATGAAATAGTCGTCATCATACGTTACTCCATTGGAGATGGGCACGTCCCTAATACCCCCTGCCATGCGAATTGAAGGCATTGGCAACAACAGGAATAAGGCTAAAGGAAGATACGCTCATGATTAGGAAATTTCCTCACTCTACTTGACGCTTGCGTACTTTCAAACATTGTGTCTAATCAATTTTTGGATACAATCGGCTGCGATATACCAAGCAACATTGTTCTATCTTACCCGCTATTCAACAGGCCCAACAACGTAGACATGCTTATTGGCGCGGAATCATGAAGAACTACCAGAATACGGACGAAACACATCATCCTCAAAAAAACAGTGCGAGGCACACTATGCTATAAACATAACACCCGATTCCTCCGAAAGATTCACTGTGAAGCCCCCTTTCGTAGAAATCACATCAGTCTCAGGAGATTCTCAACAAACGGAATCGTTTTTATGAAAAGAGGTTGGCTGTGGACAATATTTTAGAAGCCGAATATACCAAGTTTATGGACGAATATGAATCTTTAGTTCGTATGATCGAAATTGATCTCAATACTATAACTGCTGCAAGTTACTTCATACCTCATCAAATTCTAGTAAAGTAAGACTGCTATTCGAAGCTTCAGCAATCCGGATTTTTTGTAAACGACTTAATGCACACGGGACCAGTAATGAACATTCCCCATATTAATTCGCTTCCGAAAAGCCAGGTTCGTATTCACCACCGACGTCGAGAAAATGTATCGAGAGATTAAAATATCCGAAGACGACAAAAAGTTCCAGATCATCGCAGGGAGGCGAGATCCAAGCACACAATTAAAGTTCTACAGCTTAAACACTGTGACTTATGGCGTTCGAGCTGCCCCATACTTAGTAACTAAATCTTTACAATCTTTGGGACACGAATTTTTGCAAAAATATCCTCTTGGGTGTAAGGCACTATTGAAGGATTTTTATGGGGATGACTGCCTGTCATCATCAGGCAGTCGTTTAACAGCTATTCATACGCAAAAGGAGCTAATCGCCATATTAAATAACGGCGGTTTTAATCTTCGAATATGGCGCGTCATCTATCTACAACTTTTATAATCAATTCGTGTAGAAAATCAACGAGTTGATTTAGATTTCAACAAGGACATCAACAGCGCTGTCAAGACATTGGCTGCTGTATGGACTCCAAAAACTGACCAATTTTGCATCATAGTCACTTTCCGAAATCCACAATCACGCTAAGAGAATCGTTGTATATGATGTAGACAGAATTTCGACGGGCCTACTAGTACCGTTCGTTGGCACCGCAGAAATTTTTATTCAGCAGTTATGGAATTACAAATTTTATTGGGATCAGGAATTTCCGCAATCTATTGCCAATAAAACTTACACGCAATTCATTCAGTCATCTCAAAACCAACCTCAGCGAATTATATTTCAGATCCACCAAAATGCGAGTTTGGCAGCTCTGTGCACGTGTTGTGGTCGTATTTTTTACATTGTGCGAAGAAATTTCGCAAGGTGCAATTTCTTTTGTTGAACTTAATGCTACATAGCTTTATACGCGTTTAAAGAATAATTAAATTATAATGTATAACAATTGTTTAAATTAATTGAATTATATTGATGTTTTTATTGTAATATTCGTTTCATGATTTTTTTTTTTTTCTTTCAACGACTTTGCAGATTTTTCTCTTGGCTTGTTCATTATCTGCTATATCTTTACTAGTGCGACGTTTACGTCAAATTTGAAAGGTAACTTTCGAGTATGAGACAAACTTTTGTTTTTTCACAGCCTCTCTCCTCGCTTTCTAATATCTTGTGTGTTACATTTTGAAATGGAGTGTTTTAATACATCACGTAGAACAACGCTCCTCTTTTAAAGTCTTACTGAATATACGGAAATTTTGCTAAGCAGGCCAGCTTCCCGGAGATAGGTGAACTTCGCTCTTCACCTTTTAGTTTACGTGAGTTATCATCCACCAATTTCAATTTTCTTATAAGCATGATGGTCCGTTTTTATTATAAGCATGATGATCCGTTGCGTTATTCTAAAGTGGTTGTTTAGGTTAAATATCCATATTTTATTTTACTCATATTTTGTTTAGTGTATATCTGCTTAATTTGAATATATACTTTCACTTGATGTTTTACTTTTGCGTTGCACATTCAAGTTTGGTTGAATGTGCATTCATTGACTTGTTCATGCACTTGCATTTGTATGGTTCTGTGTTGGTCTGCTTTATAATAACTGACCATAGACAATAATATCAAAAATTATGCAATCCAGACCTTGCAGTGTGTTGTCGTTGTTTACATTAATTTGCTTATGTTGCATTTTTAATGGCACACTTCAAGTCGTTCATATTTCTGCAATAAACACATGCAAAAATGCAAGTGCATCAATTCATACATTTATTTGTAGCAAATAATTCTGAATTAGTTTATAAGACTTGTAATTTATAAGTCACATTTTCTATCAACAAAACTTTGTACTAACCAATATTACATAGACCATTATTTCTTTTGTGGTATCTTCCAGTTCCAAGTGCTGAAAGAACCAAATCTATATCAGTTGGTACGACTTGACGCAACGTCTTGTCGAATCCTGCGAACCAACTAGGTCTTTATTAGTGTTAAAAAAACGGCGAAATTTCCAATTGCCACTCGTTTCTAAAACGTTCTATTTGTTTGTTAGTGTCCACGTCGGACATGCTAATAAATACATTTGGAAGAAAACACCTTAACATAACATTTGGTGACCGACGTGATTGGCACGTCTCATCATTTGTTGTTTGGTGTCAGACGCGCTAGCAAACACATTCAAGGAAATCATAATCTCAACATTCTGGTGAACCCGACGTAATACTCACGTATTGCGTTTGCGTCTCCCCACATTAACTCATCAGTTGTAAATCCAAATTCCTCCCATAAATATTATAATTTTAACATGGCTAGTCTTTTTCTGCTTAAATCCTATCCTGAACACACCATGCTTAATATCTCTGCCGGAAATGTTGAAACATTATCGTCTTCGTTGACTTTGCTGAATACTTCCACCGAAGTTTCCTAACTGCTAATTCCGATTCAACTTTCAACTATCCGATATCATATTCAGTTCTGATTCCTTCCTCGGTCATTTCAGAAAATGATGATTTACATGGTTTAAGGTTTAAAATAAATTTCTGCACCTGGGACTGATGGGATTCCATCATGTATGCTTTAAACACGCTCTGTCGAGCTATATGGTGTTATTTCAATGCTTTTTAACCAGTCCTTTAATTTAGGAGTTTTCCTTTGTGTTGGAAGAGTAGTTTCCTTATTCCAATTGACATGCGTGGATATAGACATCACGTTGAGAACTATAAAGGCGTCGCCAAGCTGAGTGTCTTACCTAAAATGTTTGAGCGTACTGTTACTCAGCATCTAGTTTTTGGTACCATATCTTGTACTTCTCCTTCCCATAAGCTCTTCTCCATAAGCTCTTACCTGCCCAATAGATCATTCACGGTTTTGTTTAACTTCATCACCTCGGATGAATTGCCCGTGACGTCTAGCGTCCCTCAAAGCAACTACTTAGCACCCCTTTAATTTAATTCATACATTAATGATCTCCCTCGATGATTAAATTCAGCCAGATCTTAATGTACGCTGATGATGTTAAACTTTTTCGTTCCTGCTCGCTTCTCGTTAAATTTTATGAACTCTAAAAAAATGTAAGAAGCTCTCTTTCTTAAGAAGGAAAGAATTCGTTACTGAATATTTTATTGGTCTCACACACATAGGTGTTACCTAGATCTAATCTAATCAGTTCAAAAGCAATTCCTGCTACTTAGTCTAAGGAATTTGGCTTGAGACTGCTTGTCTCTTTGAAAACAGGTTGCTTTGCTTATCCTTACCGCCACTTGAGAAATGCAGATTTATTCTTGGTGGTTCCTTTTTAATTAAGTTAATTGACGGTACTATCGGTTTGTCCACATTACTTAGTGAGATAAACTTTAATGTCCTTTACCCGCTTCTCTAGGCACTTTATGTTCGTTAAGCTGAGTGAATGTAAATATAATTATAGGCTGTTTAACCCATTTAGAGTTGTTTGCAGAAACATAAATGATGTCTACCATATATATCGGATTGCTTAAAGCCTTTCAAAACGGTTTTGCTTAATATTCGCGGTTTGCCTATGTTGTAATTAAACTGACATTGCATCTTAACATCTCACTATAATTCAAAATTTAATTAGTGTGGTTCACTGTGTCGGTTGTCAAGCTTTTGCATGTTTGCAATGGTTTACTTGTAATTTGGTTCTGTACTAGTTGTGTACATGGTTTTTTTTTAAGTCTCGCCAGAGAACCCAAACGAATGCTTTAACTTCGGGCCAATTCCTCATTGGGCTCTCATTATTACCCGATGGAAGCTAGTTTCACCTTTAAGATCCTAATTTGAGAGGCGGAATACCAGAGTAGCGAATGTTAGAACTGCCTCTGACATTTGCAAACGTTCAGTTAACCAATTGGCCCTCATTCCAATTATGAATGCACGTGATCACATTACAATCGCAGAAGATGCTACATCAGTTGAATTAACGTCTACTATCCCACAAAAACGACGCAACTTAGCCTCCCGAGTACAACGGCAACTCTGTATAAGCGCTGTGGTCATATCCTTCTCTTTGTGGAAAAAAATTTTGCAATTTCTTCTTTATTGCTTTATACGTTTTTAAAAGTGTTCAAATTTATTAAAATATATTGAACTTTTTGTGTGTTTATTGCTAAAACTGATCATCGCGGATACCGTACGTGTTTCCATTAAATCCAAAAAAAAGTTGAAAACATGTGAGTGGTTATTTCACAAATAAGTAAATAATAGACAACCGTAAGACATAATGGCCCCGGGGCCGCCGGATAAAAACTCGAATAGATTTCATCTATTAGCAGACGTATCCCCCCAAACAAAAGAAATTAAAAATTCCGACTTTCCGGTGTTGCCAACCAGTAGCATCGTTCCTATCGGCAAAAAATATGTTGTGATTTCTCCAACTGATCCCTCCATAACAATTTCAGAATTCAGCCCTTTTGCTATTAAAAAACCACTAGATTGCATAACAACGCATATAGACTGTATATCGATTTTACGCGTTGGAAATTTACTTGTCCTGGCTGGGAAACCGAGCGCAACCGAAAAGCTCATAAAGTCTAAATCATTAGCCAATTTGTGCGCTATATCCGCTAAACTGCATGACAAACTGAACTCGGATAAAGGCGTAGTTTGCCGGAATCAAAATTCATATTTCAAACAAGGAGTTGGTGTTTTTATAAAATCAAATGTACCTAACAAACGCATAAATTTTAGCTCAAACATACAAGCCGTAGGGATACAAATAATGTTGAACATAAAATTTACAGTGCTTTCGCTCTATATCCCACCTTCGCAAATGTTTCTCAACAAGAACTCTACAATTTATTCTCCGTATTCTCACCCCCATTAATAATAGCGGCGACTTTAATAGTTGGAATACCATCTGGGGCTCAACAGTGAAGAATACTCGCGGTACTGTTTTAGAAAAGGCCTTCATTCAAAACGATCTCTGCATTTTAAATAAAGGAAAACCAACCCACTTTTCAACTCATCATACATTTTCACATATTGATTTAACTTGTTGCTCTCCCTCACTTCTTCCTTTGGTTTCCTGGTCTACTTCTGCTGATCTCCATGATAGTGATCACTTTCCAATCATAATCGGTCTTAAACTTTCAAAGTCCTCTGCTACTCCAGCAAAACAGGCCAAATTTCTCCTAGATAAAGCGGATTGGATCAATTACTCCAAACAGGTGGAGTCATTTTTGAACTCAAAGCCATTTAACGGAAACTGCAACTATGATGCTGCTATTATGTCTAAAGCGATTCGCACGGCTGCTCATCTTTCTATTCCTCAATCCAACAGGTCTTTTAAACGAGCTATGATTCCTTGGTGGAACAACGCGCTTCCGTTTTTGAGGAAAAATAAAATGGATCTATGGCACCGCTTTAAGAGATGTCCTGATCAGAATCATTTGTTATTATACAAAAAGGCCAATGCTCTATTCAGGAAGGAATTACGAAAATCAAAGGCACTTAGTTTCGAACTTTTTTCGAGAGGAATTCACAGAAATGCATCAATGAAAGTTTTCTGGAATAAAATCGACAGACTCAATGGGACCTGAACGAAATCTCTGCCGTCTGCACTCCCAATGGAACTTTAACTGACGCACACGATATTTCTAATTTGGACGAATATGGTGCAAGCACTCCTCTGACAGCAACTTTTCCAGTGCTTTCATCGAAAATAAAAGGACTCCAATTACTTTTTTATATTGTATTGACAGATGTGCCACCTTCCTGGAAAATTGCGTATCTACCTTAGAACTTGAATGTTGTCTCTCCAATTTGAAGGGGAAGACACCTGGTCTAGACCGCATGTCATACCAAATGATCAGTGCTATGTCTAATTCAAGTAAAAAGAAATTGCTGGACCTATATGATACGGTACTTTTCACTGACCATATACCCTAAATGTGGAAACTGGCAAAAGTTGTTCCAATTCCTAGGCCAAAAATGACTCCATCGCATCGGATTATCGTCCAATCTCTCTTTTACCTTGCCTCTCTAAGGTATTAGAGCAGATTATGGCATCTAGATTATCTTGGTTTCTTGAGTCCAAGAACCTGATAACAAAGCAACAAGTTGGTTTCAAGCAGGGTAGGAGGTGCATCGACGCTCTGTTACATATTGATTATTTCACAAGCAAAGCAATTTCCGAAAGAAATCAGGTAACAATTCTCTCAATTGATTTCGAAAAAGCATTTGACAGAGTTGGTCTTCATGTTATTTTAAGACTCTTGAAATCATGGAATGTTGGACCCAAATTCTTCAACTACATCAAATCATTCATGTCGCATCGGCGGTTCAAAGTTAGAATCAACAATCATCTTTCTGATTCCTTTCCCCTAATGAATGGCATTCCGCAAGGATCTCCTCTCTCTGTCACGCTTTTCCAGATCGCTTTCAACCAAATTAGCGAAATTCTTTGCCGTGTACCAAGAGTGGAACATTGTCTCTACGCGGACGATGTATACATTTTTACAAAAGAAAAAGACAACACGAAAGCAATCAACATCCTCGCATCTATTGGACGACACATCGCCTCATGGGCAAACTCGTCAGGGGCTAAAATTTCCATACCAAAATCTAAAAAAATGCACATTTGTCGAAAGGAGATATGCAATGCAGGAAATCTACTGATGCATATTAATGACTTACCAGTACTAAATGTGCAGACGCTGGGTATTCTCGGTCTTACTTTTTCCAACAAATATCGTTGGAGAGCACACTGTCTTCGGTTAAAAACTTCTATTTTAACGAGGGTGAATTTCATACAGTGCGTTGTTTGAGGAAGCCATGCGCGTATAAATACTATTGCTTATCTTACCAAAATACTTGTGTTAAGCAAGATACACTATGCTTTGATAATTTATGGCAATAGCTGCAAATATAATATCAACATCCTTAAACCGGTCTATCACCAAGCCGTCAGAGCAAGTTGTTATGCTTTTCGGACGACACCCATAAATAATATTACAATTGAAACTGGTCTCCCAACTTTAGAAAATAGACTTTATGAGTTAAAAGCCAAAATAGTCCCCAAGCTTCTTAATTCAAACAAATCTATTCTCGGTGATGACGTGAAAAAGATTGTTATTGCGAACAAAATTCCAAGGTCACCATCTGCAATTGACCATTGTTTGTACGTCGCAAAGAAATTGAATATTCCCTTAAAAATTTTCCGCACTTTTGGTGTTAAACCTCCATGGATTTTGAAAGACTGCTCATTTGACATCTCGCTGTCTTTGCACAAAAAAGAAGATACTCCAAATTACGTCTTCAGGAATCTAACAGCTGAAAAAACCCAAGTATTGGACAGTACTGGTTGAAATCTTTTGTACACAGACGGCTCAAAATCTCCTGGTCTGCCTCCTGCTTGTGCGGTGGTAGATGCTACAGGACGGGTTCTTCTCAACCACATATTTCACGAAAGTCCTTCAACTTTCATAACCGAAGCCAGAGCTATTCTTCACGCTGCCAACCTTGCCCATAAAAACAAACTCAAAACCGTCGTTGTCACCGACATTTTGTCTGTATTACAAGCTGTTCGGAATCCTTCGACTTCGAGATGGAGCACCATCAACAAATTAAGGAATATAATTACTACACCCGACGGAAAAATTAAAATGTTATGGGTACCAAGTCACATCGGTTTACTGGGAAATGAGCAGGCTG
This sequence comes from Glossina fuscipes, assembly GCF_014805625.2. Lineage (NCBI taxonomy): Eukaryota > Metazoa > Arthropoda > Insecta > Diptera > Glossinidae > Glossina > Glossina fuscipes. The sequence continues at coordinate 2,560,633 of NW_023998459.1, read as the reverse complement.
ATCGAGCGGGGAAGTATGCTGCTTCTGCTCCTCTAATTATGGATGATGTCATGGAAAAGTTAGATCTTCAAAGATACATTGGAAGAAAAGTTAAAGAGAAAATTGCAGAGGGAAATTTACAATACCATCATCAACACTACTCTTGCATTAACCCTCAATTAACTCCACCTCTATATCCAACAAATGTTGAGAAAACCAAGATACAAACATTTTCGAGAATTCGCCTTGGTCATACAATTGCAACTCACCAATGGATCCTGAAGAAGTCTTCTCCCCCAATCTGCTGTTGTGGACAAACTCTTACTATAAAGCACATTCTCTGCAACTGCCTCAACTTTTCCTTGGCTAGAAGTATTGCATTTGGAACGATTAACCCTTTGAACATTCTACAATCAGCTTCAGAACAGAATATCAATTCAATATTTTACTTTATTAATACTACTAAGCTTATTATCTAATATCCATTTATTAAATTTAAACCCGATAGCCTGTGCTGCTAGTGCTCAATGTCTTTTGTTTAGTCTAAAAATTTATTTGATTAGTCCAAAATTATAATAATAATAATATGTTATTTGTTTTTTTGATATTTTTATTATATTTGCAGAAAAAGAAAGCAAATATCGTATCTGCGACAATCAGTTTTTGGAAAACCACAGAGAACACACGAGTTAAACACACAAAAACCCCGAAAAACACCGAAAACAATTAAAAAATCGCAGATGAAAAACAAAACACGCACTACTCAGAACACAAGTTGATGTCAATGAGAAACAAAAAATAATTAAAAAATGAAAACGAAAATTTTTTTCTTTCTTTGTTTTAATCTTCTTCTTAAAGTTGCTAAACGGTTACTGACTTGCTTAGAATAGGAAAAATGATCTTATAAGGTTTAGTTTTTTTTTCTTCCCTTTATCTGTTGTTGATGTTTTCGTTGATGGTGGTGGTGGTGGTGGTGCGCGGGTTTGCTTTTCTTGTTAGTGACAAATGCAGCAATAGAAGAAATCGACGAAAGACTTCGAAGAATTACAAATGGAATGTAATGCTACTATTGTATTACCCACACTTCTAGTGTCGTCTACCGTTCGAGTGGTTATTAAAGCTTCAATGACACTAGGACATAACGCGGATGAGCTGGCTTCAATTGCCTTAGAGGCTGATAATGATAGATACGTCGTAGCTACTTATCAAACAGCTGCTCTTGTTATTATTGCTTCTTCTGCTACCGCTTACTTTCTCGGTGAAAATAACCTTCAAGTCGTTAACATGATTAAGTTTATGAACGATTTGATCAACATTACACCGACTGACACCGTGTGCTCGTTTAGATCATTAAAACCATGAAAGTCTTCAAGTTCCTCTTCTTCACTTAGGGAATTATTTTCTTTTTCTTTTTTTGGAAAATTTTTGTGTCTTGTCTTAAACTTACTCTTTTCCTCTTCCATATCAAGTCTGTTAAGACTTTTTTCTTTATTTTTGTTTGTAAATTTTTATAGTTTTCTTTCTTTTAATTTCTTAAGGATGTCTGAAATTGTTTTTTTTTTCGGTTTCTAAGTTTCTTCATCTTCTAATGAACTTTTCACTAAATAAATGCTTTAACTTCAATTGTTGCATGTGTTCAGGCGGGTGTGTGTAGTTTATAAACTAATAAAAGTAGAGAATTAGTTTTTTCCCTTAATCCATTTTTGATTAAAGTAAACACATTGATGCTTTTCGTTATTTGTTTTTTTTGTTGGTTATATTTTTTCTCGTAATAATGTCAGCTAAAGCACTTTAAGCTTTCACCAAAATGTTTGAGAAAGTGTATACCACTCTTTCCTTTAGAGACTTTTTTGTATAGAAATGCTTTAAAGTGTTTCTGACGTTTTTTCTTTACTTTACTCGAACAAAGTGCAAGATTTCTTTTTTTTTTTATAAACCTTCTGCGGCTATTGATGAAATATTTTATTAACTTTTGTTTTTGTAATCCTTTTGAACTTCACTCGTTGATCAGAATTGGTTTAACAAGTCCAAACTGATCATTATGTTGAGGAGAAAACTCTTTGCTTTTAGAGGCATTTTTATATATCAATTATATGTTTTAATAGGTCATCATATTTACCAAAAGGCTTCAAGTTTTTTCAATCGCAATCTTCAAGAAATTTTTTACGACTTTTGCTTTGCATTTTAAACACAATTATTTCACTCTCAGCTTCACTCGTTGGCTGTCACGTTCGAAACCTCAGAGACCTTATAAAGTAGGAGCGTGAAATTCTGAATTGATTAAACCATATCTGTCCGTCTGTTCGTACAATGGTTATTGTCACTCTCGTAGCCGCAAAAATGAAGTCAGCGACCTCAAACTTAGTAGAAATATTGAACGCATCTGCACGCAAGTTGGTATCGAAAATGGGCCAAATTGGTCAGAGCAGACGTTCGTAGTAAAGCGTAAAGCGTAAATCGCACGCAACTCCGTTTCTCTAAGCAAAAACTTGTGAGTCACTGTGAGCTCATCATTCACGAATTATGAAAGATAGAAGGCTGAAATTTGAAAATGTATATCAATATATTTATTTATATATTTATTATGGACATTTTTCAATTTTTTCTATTATTGTTCTTCTTAATTCTCTAATTAATTCAAATTATATCATTTTTCCCCAACCATCTCTTCATCGCATAGCTGTTGCATTGAACCAAGAAGCACTGCAACGATATCTTACAATTTCTAAGAAAGTAGTATATATATGGGGGAACGTCGACGGGAATTTTAGCCCGCAACAAAAAAGGAACTTTTTTTTTTTTTTTTGTTTTTTGCTCATCACAATTTTTCGCCGTTTCCGTATAGTAGTATATATATGGGGGAATAATGTCCGCACACTTCCCCGCTCAAAACGCCGCACATGCTACGATGCGCGCACACACACACACACACACAACAGCATCCGTCACGTCTACTACACATTCCACATGACACTCCACTTACCCTCTCAAGACGGACTCCAACGCCAACGATCACATTTCATTATGTTCCTCCCTCTCCAATTACACTCCCTCATATGACGCTAACAAACACTTATCTCCCATAAATCTTACCTCCATTACACACATTCTCCTACACAAACAAAAAACCAATCCTCTACATGCATTATTTATGATTCCCTTCACAAAAGTACATGAACAAAGAAACACGATCGTGCATGCACATGTCACACACAGATTCACACAAACACTTCTCTTCATTACACGCATCTTAATGACCAAACCAAAAAGGACTCTTTCAAGGACGTACATTATTTACGATTCCGATAACAAAAAAAAATATATATATAAAAAAAGGGACACGGTCGTCCATACACATGTCTACACAAATTTCCACGAAGAAAAAAATTAAGTGCACTCTGGGTGATGCGACTATTTCACCATATCGCATTTCAGAACACTTACACGTCTCATGATCCTTCCTCATTGCTATTTTTTATTATCACTATTTCCATTCCTATAAATACCCCGCTGAGAATTGAAAAAGAACTAGTATTATGGTGCATTATAAATGATAAAAAGAAAAAGGTCAAACGGTATTTATGACCACACTTCAAAGTATTTATAGAGAAAAATAAAAGACAGATGGAATTTTACAGATAACGCTTGAAGGTAAGTTCACCAACATTTCTATCCTATATAAGCAGAGTTTTCTCTTTAGTTACTTTCAAAAATACTAAAACCAGCAAACCATTAAAAGTGAGTTAATTACTTTAAATAAAAATAGAAAAATTAGCATGGAACCAAGGAACAACAATAGCATATCACCATCATTATCATCAGTATAATCAACGGAATACGAGAATCAATCCACTGCGGAAATGATGATGACTGAAAATTACAATTCTCAGATGACATTGGACTCAGTAATCTTTTTACCGTCACAAACTTCAGAGATTATTTCACTTTCTGATGATAATGAGGACGATCTGGAAATTTTTGTATCAACAGAAGCTAGTACATATAATCCAATCTCGTCTCTTCAAGTTGCTCAAATTTCTGAAGGGTCGGAGTTTAATTGGGCAACCGTCTCCCAATCAATCTTCATGGCGAATAATGAAATGGACCAATTCCTTCAAAGCGAGACTCCGAATTACGACCTCAGATATCAAAGTGAAACAATTTCCGATCCAATTGCAAGCTATGATCATTATTTCAATGATACCTTCAATGACCAACCCTTAAATATTAATATACCTACAGTTACGGACTACAACAGACTTTTAGACGATAGTTTCAATAATGAAATTTCTAAGATTAATTTGGATAGTTTACTACAATAAAGCATTAAACAAATAAATAATAATTAAACTTATGTTTTATTAATTAATATTTTATTAATAATGTTTTATTAATTATTATAATAATTAAACTTATGTTTTATTATTATTCTTCTAATAACTACAGCCAATGTGACCAGAAATCTATAAAAATAAATTATAAACTGAATTTTAGTTAGTAGCTTCAAACTCGTGATTGAAAAAAGAACTACAACATCAATACAACATCAATACAACAAAAGCCATAGTAAGAAACAGAAACAAAAGAAATATTTTTCATATAATCGTTCTAAAAATTTAATAATTTTTTTAAATGTTTTTAATAGACTTTTCTGCAGACTCTGAATGACGCCTGGAAAACATCAGGACAAGGATAAACAAAGGTAGATGAGTTATCAATTGATGCATCTTATAAAATAGTCGGATGTAAGGCAAAAGCAACACAATATGGAGAAAAGATTGCCCTTTATTTGGAATCACCAGAGGGAAAGTTACTCTGGATATTTCTTCCGAAGCGTCTTAGTCAAGTATTTCCATCCAAGAATCCGTATAAAAAGTTAAAGGAAAATAATATCCAACGTATTATCTTTCGGGGAAGAGACAAATCCATAGCTAATGCCCCTATTTTTGAGTTTATTCCAAATGAAAATAAAGAATTTGATATCTGAAATGAAATTTTAATTTATTTTATTAAAGATTCTTTTTTACATAGTTTGAGTATTTTCTTATCATTCAGATGATTTGAATAGCATGCTATAGGCTCTAGTTGATCTTAATTTTTCTGTAGAGTAATCGAATTCAAGTGGTTGAGAAGGTATTTGAACACTATTGACTGACAAATTAAACCTTTGCAAATAAAAATGCTCGAACTTGAAAGGATCCGCTGTTCGATCGCCTGAATAAGCGCTATTGTAAACCATACAAAAAGCTAAAAATGTCGGAAATTGTCCTATGACAACATTATCTAATGATAGGGTATGGTTTCCAGGATACAGAGTGAATGTTTTAACTTCTACCTTATTAAATGGATATAAAGCTGCTTTCGTTTGTAATATTTTATGATGAGCAACCAGTATTCCTGGATTAATAGTTATGTGATTCATAAACAATTGTGCTACCAATATCTTAAGCTGCGTTTCCTTGGCAGGATTTTGCATTAAATAAAATGATGATTTTTCCAAATTAAATATTATGCGCAAATCAACATTATTTAGCAAGAGTTTAGGCTGATTAAAAATATCACCATGCAGCTTTTCGAACAATTCAACTTTGTTACTCTTATCAAACAATTCGGTTAATTGTTTTTTACCATCATGAAATATTTCGCCGGTGTAGTAATCTGGATACCATCCAGAATATGATAAATGAGTTCGACCTGCATCAGTGCCATAATTGAGTAGAGTTTGTATGTATGATCTGTAGTGATAATTGTTGTCACTTTGCGAAACCAATACGTTATTTAAATATACGGATACGCTTCGAAACATGGAATGCAGAAGATTATTTACAACGCCATATTTATCTTCAGTAACATCAGAATTATCTTTATTCTTCAATTGAACAACCAACTTTAAATAAACGCTACAAAGGTCTCGATATGTATCGCCATTACCAAGACAGAGAAATTCTATGGAGCTAGGATTGTCTAAGGATTGAATAGGATTATATGAGACTTCTTCTGTATTTAGAATGCTGCTTTGTATAGGATGTGGTGCAAATAAATCTAATTCACTTTTCATACATTCTATATGAGTGTTCATAGTTTCTAAGCAAATATGTCTTTTACTTTGTTACGTAGATTGAATTTTTTCCCACTGATCATTTGTAATAGTAAGAAAATTTACAATATTTGTAAATGAGGACAGAGTATTCTTTTCGTAAACGACAACTGAATTGTTGCTTAATAAGGTTACATAAAAATCCTCCATGTAGTTCATAGTTTAAAAGGCGTTAGATAAATGAACTCAAAACAAGATTGTAATAGTTTTTATTTAATGTTAGCTCAAATGTACATTTTTATAAAGCAATCCACTTAAAACTATTTTCACCCTTCTGAATTGAAGATTTCTGTCTCAATTTTCGTTTTCCGTCTGAAATGATAGCATCTGTAGAAAGACCATTTTTAATTAAATCAGCCTTAGTTTTAAGTTGGCTTCTAAGCCGGGTGTTATATGGAGAAATGCGTTTTTGAATTCTCGATTTTACATTAGGTTTTGTAGGTTGTCTGTTTACTTGGTGTGGTGTTGCTTCTTTAGTTCTATTTAAGAATTTTTCAGGCGTCATAAATTCATCTTTTGAAATGCTATCATCTAAGTCACTTTGTAAATTTTCGCTACTATTTTTGATTGTGCTGTCATCTAAGTCACTTTGCAATTTTTCGCTACTACTTTGGAATATGCCGTCATTGTTCACGTTTTGGAGGAGGATTTCAGATTTTTCAGTGTTAACTTTTCCGTCTTCTACATCACTTTTAGAAAGCGCCATTTCGGGTATATGGTCAAAGTTTTGCTTAATTGGTTTTAATTTCCTTCTAATATAAGTATTTAATTCTTGTTTAATTTTGATCCATTTGCTATATTCTGAAAGGGAGACATTGTTGAAATATGCTTTCTATTAATAAATTCCGCTGAATGTTCGTCGTCCATCATCGCGTCGTATGCACTTGGGTACAACAAGATTACTTTATTTAGCTTCGGCTTAAATTTATTGAACATTATCTAACAATTTTCCGATAAATCCGCTTAATAATGATGCTATGATTATAGGTAAGAAGCCACCACCTTTCTGCACAAGAACCTTTCTTTTAGACTTTATGGACGCGTTTGGTCTGGAGATGAAACTAAGTTCTTATTTATACTTTTTTAAAACCTTCAAATCTTTATTTTTTAGTTTAGTGTTTCCAGCTATTGTGTTAAAGATAATCTCAGTCAAAGTTTTAATTAATTCATCATCAGCACAGTTGAGTATAGCTTTTCTTAATTTTCTATTATTGGTTTTGAGGACATACAGCATATGTTTGTGGTTCTTCAGTCGCTTTAAACTCTTTTTTAAGACCATTTTCTCAGGTGTCACAGAAGCAATAGCAAAAATTCGGATTAAATATGTTCGTTCTGTACCTTAATAAATCATTTACGCTTTGTGTAAGGTCGATTAATAAATAACCGTGAGGTTTGCTAGTCACATCTTTATATATTCTGAATTTGCCTTGCTAAATGTTGAAACTGTAGGATATCTCTAGAATTTTTAAACACAACTATATACTTTGAATTCAATGAAATATCTCTTGTGTGCGACGATTTGTGAAATATGTTTTGTGTTACTACAATGACAGAAAAATTCCTATGGTGTGACCCCTTTGTGAAAAGTTCACAAACCGTTTTGTTGAAAGCTCCCATCATTAAGTCATCGAGTACGGCGATAGTTGGTTCGTTGAGAACATTTTCCAAGTTTTCTGGTATTCCATTGTTATATTCAATATGCGCAACATTATTTATATCAGGTTTCGCATTTTCTTCACCATAACACCAAATTGTTCGATCAATTTTCACATTAATCAGGAAATCCTTATTGTGAATAAGATTTTTCAAAAATGTTGTTTTGCCTGACCCTGATGGTCCACTAATAAGCATAGTAAATGGACGGTAAAACTGATAAAACATGTTGTCTTGTTAATTATAAACTAGAGAATAAACTAGGACTTCATAGAATTCGTCATTTTATAAATATTTATTTATTTAATTGGAAGTAATAACTTCAATGGCGTTTGAGTTTTTTTCAAGAGAGATAAAAAGTTTATAAAAATTGTTAAGAGCACATCTAAATTTAAAATCATTTCGATGATGTGGGCAGTTAGTAAAATAATTAGGTAGTTTTCGCAGAGATGTTTGAGTGTCCACAAATATCACTTTAGATTTCAAATATTTTTTAAGAAATTCTTGTTTTTCTCTTCCCACGACTAAAACGTACTCATAATTATTCAAGGGAGAGTATGTCACCTAAGCAGGTATAGTCTATAGCACCATCCCACCATTTTAAACCATGAATAAATTTAGCACAAAAATGATTTTGATCCTTAGTTTTCTCATTTAATTCCTTTTCACCGAACGGTGGTCTAAATAAAAAGTAGTTAGCTACAACAGAACTTGCACTCATATATGCTAGCTCTTTAATAAAAACTTGTTTCTGATTTCCATGACAATACTGGAAATCAACAAGAGCGAATGTACTTTTAGTTACGCTGGACATGGTTTGATGAGTTACTGATAAATACTGAGCTGATTTTATATAATTTTTGAGTTTATATTCTAAAAGGTTTCATATCACTGTCAGTACTAGTTGTGTCGTCTCAATAAATGGATCACATATCGCCAAGTGCTCAAAAAACTCCGCGTTTACCAAAAAGAAATCAAGACCATCAATTAATATTTGGTTTGGAATATTTCGTCGGTTTAAAAACTAAAGTCAAATGTGGTTTTTCACCCTCAAGAACCTTTAAACCACTTTTATGGCTGCAAGATAATAAATGTAATTTTATTAGTTTCACTCGTGATCAATGGATTCATTTAATGGCCTACAAGGAATACATACAACTAAGATTTGATCAAATAGACTTTATAGAACCTGAGAGCATTCTAGATCATCCAACTCTAGACCACATTGAGTGTAATTTTAAATATAATCGAGATGGAGAATGTCTTTTGATTATTAAACAAAAAGGACATAGAATAAAACTTCATGCTGAAACGTGGAGATTAATAACTCGTGTTGGAATTTTCTTATCAACGTTCCTATGCTGGAATACTATATTACAAAAGCAAATCTCGTTCTTTTATTACAATCATTTTTTACCAAAGTGCGTGGAATTAAATAAGACTGATGTTCAATTGGCTTATATGTCCATATCCATCGACCCTGATATTGAGATTGATTTGTTAAGATTATGTTTTGAATTTTCTCGGAAAATGTCAATAAAGATTAGGCAGGATATTAAGATACATAAGCTACATTTGAGAATGATAAAAAAATAAATGTATAAAAATGAGTAAAATTCAAGTTGTTAATGAGATTCACAAACCAGTCAGAAAAAATTTTATTCGAAGGCGATTTATTCAAAAAAGAATTAATGATACATGGCAAATAGATTTAGTTGCGTTAATTCCATTATTCCATAAACTAAACAATGGCTATAAATACCTTTTGGTTGGAATTGATGTATTTTCTAAATATGCTTTCGCGGAACCAGTAAAATCTAAAAGTTCTTCAGACATAGTTAAAGCGATGAAACAGGTATTGGAAAAGAGAAATACATCTCCAAGAAATATTCAAACTGATCAGGGAAAGGAATTTTTCAATAAAGATTTTAAAAGTTTGATGAAATATTATCAAATTAATCACTATCACACATATACTCATATGAAAGCCTCCATATGTGAAAGATTTAATAGAACATTAAAAAACTTAATGTGGAAAATGTTTAGTATGAATGGTAATTACAAATGGATAAACAGCCTGCAAACATTACTAGCCAAATACAATAATACATATCACAGAATAATAAAAATGAAACCAAATGAAATCAATAAACACAACGAGAAGCAGATATTACAAACTGTATATAATTTTCCTAAAACATTTCCAAGACCAAGGTTTAAAGTTGGGAATTATGTTAGAATTAGCAAATTTAAAGGAGTATTTTTTAAAGGCTATGAACCAAACTGGACTACCGAAATATTTCAGATCAGTAGAATAAAAATTACGAATCCTGTTACTTACATTCTAAAGGACTATAAGGAAAATGAAATATTAGGATCATTTTATGAATACGAAATGCAAAAAGTTCGTGACGAAAATGCGTATTTAGTGGAAAAAATATTGAAAAAACAGGGAAACAAATTTTTTGTGAAGTGGCTAGGGTTTGATCAAACTCATAATTCATGGATTAATAAAACTCAATTACTTCGATAAATATGTATAAGACCAACCGAAAATGTTTGCTATTATTATTATTATTAAAATCTAAATAAAAATGGAAATCCAAAAAAATTGCATTGTGTATTAATTTTTACATTTATTTTTGTATACATAGTAATTACATTTCATTTACATATTTGTATTATTTACTCTATAATTATTTTGCATATGTTCATATATACCTGGTATTTATACATCGTTATTTATTATTTGATTACCAATTTTATAATTTCCCCACGCTAGATTGGAAATTTTATCATCTAAAACACACCGCTTATCATCTAAATAATCTAACGCTATTTTTTTGCAGATCTCTGTGTACAATCTGTGAGATCTGCTTCTGATAATTCTCTGTTCACCATAAAAAGATTGTCTATTTATAATACAGTGTTTATAATCACTATATTTTAATTTGTCGGTTACACATTTTTTTATCCCCTTAACTTTTTTCACTTCTTTTTCTTTATTGTTCCCATCATTGACTATGTATGCATACGCTTTGGCTTTTAAACCTGCAAACTTTGTCATGATTCTCCTGGCATTCTCGTCTTTCATCAGACCTAATACTTTTTTGTTATTAGGAATTATATTATGTATATTGCCGGGTAGATAATATGATGTGTCAAATTTATTAGGGTTATTTTTAATAATGTCATATATATTACCTTCAGACGCTAATATAAATGACTCTGTATCCATATATATAATCTTTATTGTTTCGCTCTGGTTAAGTAAAAAGTTATAATAGAAATCATACATCAACCATTCAGAGAGTTCTAACACAGTTACCCCCACGTATATCGGTTTATCGTGAATAATTTCCAATTTATTTAGCTCAACTCCATATAACCCATTATCGAATATTTCGATGCCCTTGAAGTTAGGTTTGGCTATGAGAGCCCTATACCCTTCAGAATTCCTTCTGTTTTCATAACTATTTACTAAGCGAACGTCTCGGCGATTTTCAACATTTTCCATGGTTTTCCCATACACAGCATTATTCATTAGCTTATAGAAGTTCTTCTCAAATTCATTGTTGGCAACTTTTCTTCTATTGGTGTTTAAACTAATGTAGCGCTCTAACCAAGCCCTTTGAGTAAATTTTAGTATTCTGTGAATGCATTTTAATTGCAACCCGTGTTGCAAGCAGAGGAGCAGATTGTTTAAATGAATCTTATAATTCGTTTTATGAGTTAAATCCGTTATGAGTTTTTTATACTTGCCAGTAGGAGGAATTTTATTGTCTGCACAGAAAGGTAGGCAATCATGTTGATCATGAATATCAGACGGATAATTTAGGTCAACTTCCAAAATGTAACCACTACTTCCCTGGATATCAATGGAGTAAATATCAAAATCTTTTACCTCACTTTCGCTTAAAAATTGGAAGTTTGCATATGGAAGTTTTTGAGACATGGCCCATCCATACAAATTGTTTGCATCCATATAGACCAAATAATTTTCAGACTTGCTTTCATCATAATTTTCATTAAACTTATTATTTGACTCGGACAATCTTTGGGTGCATTGAGTAATACCACCTCGAATACTAGTTTTTAAAAACGTATGAATTTCAGGATCCACAATTAGTTCCATTTCAACTTTAGTATATTTCAGCATGGCATCCCAAGAAAGAGATGGTGCTGTAACATAATTGCAAGGATCTAGTTTATATATTTTTAAACATAAGATCCTGAAATTCTCGAAAACATCGGTTAATATTAATACATCGCTTTCGAGAAATAGAACCATATAATCTTTAAGGGTCTGACATTTGAATGCGTCCCACACCGTTCGCGCGAAATTGTAGTCCCACTCACTACATTCTCGATCGGACAAATAATTATAGAAGCACTCTCGGCTTGGTAAAATTGGATCATCAAGCTTCTTAATGTCGCTTACATAATCGTACGGAAAGACACCCTTACGACTCATCAACGCAAATTTTTCGGGATTTTTAAATGCTTTCTTTAACACTTTAAACAGACTGGGTTGCAAATATTTGGCCAATTTCTCTAAACTGGAGTTTAAGAATCTATTAGAATCTACAAAATTCAATAAATATTTTATCTTATTCCCTTCCATTACTCTCTTCGTAATTGAAATATATAATTCTTTGTTACAAGGTATAACCGACAAATTAGACCCTAACTGTGTGATAAAGAGATGGTTATCATACCTACTTAAATTATGGAAGATAATAGGAAAGTAGGGTAGCTTAAATTGAAAACATTTCCTACATTCCCTATGAATGAACCCCACAAATTCCCCTGTAAAATAATTATAGTACTTATCTTTATATCCTAAAATTATTTCTTCACAGGCGTAGCACTCAGTGTTTTCCATCTCTGTTGGTTGCTCATTTTGCAATAGTTCTTTATGGCTTGCGGAATTCGTGCAGTACAACTGATACAGGTCGTCCATTTTCCGGTGCATATGACCGAGAAATTCAGCTATGCAGGTTTCTCCTAATAAAAATAAGAAATATATAACCAGATTCAATTAGTTACTTAAATGAAAAACAAAAAACATTTGTTATATGCTCACCAACAAAAGTATACTGTTCATCACACTCTTCGTTATACACATGTTTAACATAATAAGAGACTGCGCACGCTTCATGCTTTTGAATTGAATTGTTCTCGTCCCTTCGCTCTTGTTAAGAACTTCTATTGGTTTCAGCACAGCCTCTATATTAGCATATATGATTATTGGCGGCGACAACTTCTTCTCCATATTTTTGAATTTGGTTACTGTTCCCGCTGATGGAAATACACTTTTCACTTTGGTGCAACCTTCCTTATGGCGGGTTCCAGTCATGGTGTAAAACGTTTGACACAAATCACAAAACTGTCCTGATGTATGACTTCGCGTGTATTGAGTTTTTACCAACCTCTGCATGTTGGTAATAAGGCAATAATGATATTGCTTAGTCGTTTCGTTATAAACAGTTAGCAAGTTGATATGCAAACTTTTAGGTTCCTTTGTGGCTCTTGCCGGACCAACCACTTTCCATGTACCCTTGGAACGTAGCAATTCATATGTATTGACGCTGAAGTCTTTGTTATTCTGCTCAAACCGATTGATGTCGCAGTTGGTTATAGGGAATTTTAATCCAGAAAATTCAATCCGAATATTTCAAAATTTAATGACTATCTCGCGAATACTTCCGATTTTATAATAGCTCGTGTGAGCTAATCTGCGTAATTCGTCTCCCAACGGTTTGTCGAACTTGTAAGCGATAGCCGCTAATATGCACCATTTGAAACAGTAGACATCAGCATTTTTCACATTAATTGTAGCCTTTTTAGTGAATATGCTAATTGGCAATGGTACACGTGAACCCACAGGAATGGACTCCAACTTGCAAATGGTTAATTCACAGAATTTAAATTCTGCTATCGCCCAACCGCTATCTCGTTCCTGGTATTCTTCAGTTGCTCTTTTAAGCTCAATAAAAAGCTCGTCAATCTTATCGTCAACTTCACTGTTTTCTCTTGCAGCAACGAATTTTGTTGAGAAGTGTTTCAGTGTTATCACCATTTCTGTTTCGAAGCCCTTCACGTAATCTCCAAAAAGCCTCAAGTTGAACTTTACAGAGCCAAATTCATCTAATTTGATTTGAATTTGCTCGTGTATAAATGTGCGAATATCATTCAAAAATTTGTTTATTACAATCTCATCCCTCGAGTCGCTGACGATTTTATATTGTATCACATTTCCCGATGTCGGCGGAGATATGATGAACACATTTTCTTTTAAGAGCACAGCTGCCTTCTCTTTGTGCTTGTTGGTCCTCAAATGGTTTTTGTACTTTGTCTGCATCATAAAAACTTGGCAGGGCTCGCAATAAACCTCATTGGCAGGAACTTTCTGCTTGGTGCTAGCTCCAAACACTGCTTTACGCTTACCGCCGTTGCTTGTGGACGGGCCGTCATTCATACTGGAAGTAGGAGGCTGGTTTTCTTTAAATGCTGTTTCACAGCCTGCCACGAACTCTTTGCATAAATGGGTATGGAATAACTCGTGTTCGGTTACAATCACACCACAGAAATTACACCTTGTTTGCCGGTCACCAATTTTTCCTTTGTTCAAGGAATCAGCTTGCTGCAAACCTATTTGACAAGCTTTTGCAAATTCTGGGCAGTAATGCTCCAGTAAATTGCCAACTGTCTCATGGCAAAAAGTGCACTTATGTGTGTTAGGTTCCATTTTAATTTTTTGTATTTGTTCTTTTTAATGGTTTGCTGGTTTTAGTATTTTTGAAAGTAACAAAAGAGAAAACTCTGCTTATATAGGATAGAAATGTTGGTGAAATTACCTTCAAGCGTTATCTGTAAAATTCCATCTGGCGTTGGAGTCCGTCTTGAGAGGGTAAGTGGAGTGTCATGTGGAATGTGTAGTAGACGTGAGGGATGCTGTTGTGTGTGTGTGTGCGTGTGTGCGTGTGTGCGCATCGCAGCATGTGCGGCGTTTTGAGCGGGGAAGTGTGCGGACATTATTCCCCCATATATATACTACTATACGGAAACGGCGAAAAATTGTGATGAGCAAAAAAAAAAAAAAAAAAAGGTCCTTTTTTGTTGCGTTGCATTACAACAGTTTCTAGGATTTTCTAAAAATCGAAGGTAGTCTCTCAGAATTTGTAAGAATCACATGGCAGGTCTTTAAAAGTGAACAAAAACAATTCAGAATGTGTATGAGAAAAAATGCATACGTTTTTTGATAGAAGTAAACAAAAGTTAAGAAAATTTTTTTCTGAGAAATTTTTATTTTATTTATATTTGACCAGGAAATTTCTTAATCTAAACACTTGTAAGATTACTTTCTGTTTAAATAAATTTTCCCTATTTTATACCAACAGCAAATAAAACGAAAATTTGAAAATATAACAAATATCAATCTATTTATTTATCATTGTGACCGCGCCAACCATACGCAAGCGTCTCCTCGTTCACTCACTCCTCGACCGACTAACTTTCTCTAACTTACTTTAGCACTGACAAACTTGTCCAATCTTCAGTTTAAGCTAATTACTCTCAACTTCTCCTGAATTCCCTTTACTTTAAATTCTCTTTACTTGATCCTAACTCTCTTAGCTTAACTTACTCTAGCGCTCCTCCTCAGAGACGAAAGAATAGGGTCAGTACATTTAAAATTAATTCATGTAGTCCTAGAGCAAATACGTCATTTAGAACCCTTGTCGAGACATTTCTTTACTCGCGTATCTTCAACAGGAAATTGTAACCTTACGGAATTTTCATTCAGGACTTTGTATCTTGTCGTCATGCCAGAATAATGGATTCTGGGAACGCGAGTAATAATTCTCCTGGAGAGGTTGATAATTCTGCTTCAAAAAGCTACTTAACTCTTTGTTCGTCGGTTATCAGAATGTCCAGGGACTTAAAACAGAACTTAAGTACGTACCTTTCGGCTCTCATGAACTTGAGTATCAGGTTGTTTCAATTATAGAAACGTGGTTGAAGCCAAGCACTCTAAATGTGGAAGTGTTTCATCGGAGTGTGTAGGCATAAAATATTAAACAAGATTGGTAGGGGAGTTTTGGTTGCTGTGGTATATTCGCTCCCGTCTCATCGATTGTTATCATCTCTAGAAATTCAGGTTGAGTGCGTCGGAGTAATTCTATTTTTGTAACGGGTTCGTACAAACATCCGACGTCTAATACGAATACTTACTTAAAGCAACTCCAACCTATTCATTGGAGTCCTTAAAAATAAATTCTGCGAACACATTAACGGTATTAGCAGATTTTAATTTACCCATTGTTTCCTGGAACTTCAATGTTGAGCGTGACTACTTTGATCCCATGTTCAGTTATAGTTACTATGATGAAGTTTTTGAGCCTATATTTAGGCTATGTTTATGTCAATTGAACCAGATTATGAATTCATTCAATAAGCTTTTGGGCTTGGCTTTTTTAATACAAACAATGTATCCATTGTTCGTATCCTTTCATATATCATTCGCGAAGATGTACATTACCCAAACATTCTGATCTCGCTAAACTGAACCCCTGTGTTTAGCAAGAATTTTAATTCGCGATGTTTCTTTCAAAAAGCTAATCGTGTTACATTTTGTAGTGTGTTATCTAAAGTCTTCTGGAATTTTTACCGTAATGACATCGACGAGAGGCTGTCTGTTATATATTCGTCTTCTCTCTAAGTTGTGGAAAGAATCTTATTTAATTCTCCTTCTTAAAAATGGTGCCAGAGATAACGTTGTAAATTATAGAGCGATTGCTAAGCCGGCCACTCTTCCCAAACCATTCGCAAAGCATCTCTTAGTAAGCAGGCTTCGACCATCACTATAGTCCATTTTATCATCCTCTCCACACGGCTTTATTAACTGTAGGTCTATTGTCACTACCCTCTTAGAGCTTGTTTGTAATCTCTATAAAGGGTTCTGACAGTTGTTTACACATACTTTTCTAAAGCGCCTGGTCCAATCGATCATGAATTACTTGTATACAAGTTGTACTGTATTGGGTTGCCTGTTAATTTGGTTGCATGGTTTATGCCATGTCTGGTCATACACAACGTGTATTACTTAATTCTTATTCATATTGGGCTGTAGAAATTGTATCTCATGTTCATTTGGGTTCTTTAATTTGTAATTTATTCATTGATGATCTACCATCTTGTTCCCAATCTACAAAAGTATTTATGTATGCTGGCGCTATTAAGTTATTTTACTTATTTAATACTCTAGAGGAAGGTAAGTGTTTGCGTTCAGACTTGGCAAAATTTTATATCTGCTGTACATATAACAATTTGTTACTTAACTTAAAGAAATGCAAACGAAGGATGTTTCGTGGAGGAGTGCCGATTGCTGTTGCTATTTTATTCATACTTTGGGTCTTATTTCATGCTTCACAAAATCTGTGGGTTATACTTCACCTTAAATTGAACTTTAATTTGCAGGCCCATGCCAGCGTTAACGAAGCGAAAGCTTTACTGAGGTTTATTAAACGGTGGTCGTTTGAATTTATATACCCTTATCTTAGCAAAAGATTGTTTACTGCACTTGTTAGGCCGATTTTGGAAAATTCAATTGCCGTACAGTCCCCGAGCCTCAGGTACTAAGTGGATCAAAGCGATGCGAAAAGGTTTTTTAAAATTGGCTTTATGTGGCTTGGGAGGAAATCCGACCGTTCCATTTTCACCTTACTAGAATCGTCTTAAGCTTAAACATCGTCCAAGCTTGGAAAGTAGACGTACTTGGTTTAGTGTCGCGTTCAGAATTGATCAATTTTCGATCCGACTACGGTTTGTTTGATTCTCTACATGACCCTTTTCTTTTCATTTTATGGGCTTGGCAGTTGTTCTTAACTTATAGTTCTATATAGGTATATATAGTTTTAGCGGAGATATAGCACAAGTGACTCATATTTATTTTAATGAAATTTGTTTAAAATATAAAAGAAGTTTTTCTGAATATTGGTAAAAAACCGCCACAAAGTTTTTCTTTTATGCGACTGACCGACATTGCGAAGGAAGAACATCCGCTCGGAAAATTTCAATATATTGCACAATCTCTCAACATCGAAAGACGCTGACAACAAATAAACAAAAATCTTTGACCTCTTTTTCGTGTAGCGAATATAATGACGCCGAGATATATGGTGGAAGTTATGCATCTAAATATTACATAAGATCTAATCCCGTTTGTCTTGCAATTTCTCCGTAATGGTGGGTATATAGTTGGATAGCAACAGAGGAAGCTACGAACAAAAAATTTCTTTTAGTATCTAATAAAACAATTCTTTCGGCGAATACCGATCAAAGAGAGCAAAGAGTAGGCAACTTCAGTTATTCCATGCATCATGAAAAAGAGAAAATTTTGTGTTATGATTAAAAATAATTTTTTTAGAGATAAGAAAGAACTAAAGAAAAGATCGACAAACATTATTAGGGATCTTATCCGTCAGGTAAAATCTTGAAGTACTTAATAAATGAATTAATAATATTTTGCTTGAAAAATTGAGTACACAAACATTTTGAGCAAGATATGTGCTGCCAATTCAATTAAGAAAGTTGTTTAAATATATGTGTCTAAAGACTATTCATTTAACGTTCTTCATCATTACGTAAACGTTAGTGAAACATAAATCAGTCATTGCAGACCGGAATCAACCAATAACCGAAAGAATTAGTTTTGCCAGATGGAGTTGCAGCAGTTCGGCTAAGAACGTAAACATCGTCAAGAAAAAGAAGATTGTGGTTTCCTTACTAGTTTCTCTGGAGTACTAACTTCGGTTTTATGGCAAGCGGTTTTATTGCAAACAGAGCGTATTTTTTTTTCTCTACTATCCATATTCATACAAATTCAACTGGCATACTTTCTCGCTTTATATTTTACTAGTGTTTTCCATACAAATTCTACTGGCATGCTTTCTCTCTTTATATTTTACTAGTGTTTTTCATACAAATTCAACTGGCGCGCTTTCTTTCTTTATATTTTACTACTGATGGCAAGCAACTCAATACTAGAATTAGTTGACGGCGAACACAAAAAAAAAAACCCTTAACCCTTTGCATCTCTAATTTCGTTCTTTGCAGCTACCATTAGGAAATTTGCAAGAAAGGGCATGAGAAGTAGTGTCAACAAAAAAAAATCGAGTATTTGAGTACTACACAATTAATATGTAAAAGAATAAGAGGCGTTTAATAATTTTTGTAACACAATATAATGTCGAGTCTAGTCCGACATAACGGTTAGCGTACGAAATTCGATGTGAGAACAGCCGATAAAGCGCTAGAGTGGGAAGCAAAACACAACTTTGTATTCGAGATAGACACAAGCGCAATAAACAGCTTTTTGAATTAGAGCGAAACTTCTTTAATCAGTGTCAATTTTGCCAACTGGGACTCGTGTTTAAGTCTGCATTAAATTAATTGGCTAAGGAAACAAGCGCCCGCTGCTTTTTAACTCTCTGCATTCTAAATTTAATGTCTAAAATATCTAAATAACACTGACTTTGTAACTATCTTTTCAGATTCGGTAATTACTCAGCAAAATCCCTTAGCAGTATCTCTTCTAGAAAAACCCAATTTAAAAAGGCATCGTGGACATTTCATTTATGGGTCAGTTTATTTTTGCTCCTTAAGTTATATTCAAATGAATTTTTTTAATTTATAAAGTTTCTTTTTATTTATTCACTCATCACTTCGGCATTACATTGTTCTTACATTGGGAGACTATAATCTCGGCTTATCATAAGATTTGTTTATTCGCTGCCTAAATAGATTGTAAATTAAATATTTAATAAAAATGGGATAACTTTATCCGTAAGACTGTGTTTAAATAATTTATCGAAAATTCTTTCATTTCATTTCAGCAGGTAGCAGGTGCATTTCAGCAGGTGGTATCTTAGACGCAGTTCATTGAAAAATTTCTAAAATACTATTTTGATTGATTCAGCAATATTTGCCTGGTTTACTAGATATTATATATACCTAGTAATTCCCACAACGCATTTCTCCTTTTATTTCATTGCTTTATTTCGATTTTATCTCCTTTTACCTATTCTCAGCTTTTTCTCTTAACCTTTTTTTGGTGTAGATGTGTCACCTAACAATTTCCATATTTTTGGGCACTTTGTAGAGAATGAGATTTGTGAGAAATTGTTAAATTTTCCGGTATATATATATATTTATTACAAATAAATGTACGTATTTATATATATTTTACGTATATTGTGTTGTCCGTCCTGTACATCGCCCGTAGGTCCCTCCTTTGCCCGTTGGTATCTGTCCCCAGTCCCCAGACCCCCTACTCCTCCTCACACGCGCACCACCCCATCGCACTTAGCCGATCATCATAGTTAAGAACAAGAACAAACAAAGGTATACATATATATATATACATATAACTTAACTCTAGCTCACCCGATAGCTGCTACAGCTGCTGGTTTGCGGTGTGTATGCAACACCGGTGTTCTTGCCTCTCCCGTTCTTCACAGTCACTTACTTGATTGGACTTTCCTTTATCAATTTATGACCCGACCAACACCAAACACTCACGAATAGGTTTTTTTTTCTAGTTTTTTATTCAGTTCTTGTCTTCAATACAAAACAATATTTTTAATACAATTTTTCTCCTTCTAATATAAGGTACTCCGCTTATTTACCAATTAATTTTTTTTTTTGTTATTCAACTCTTTTTGTATAGGATTTTTTCTCCTAGTTTTTTATTCAGTTCTTTTCTTCAACACAAAACAAAATTTTTGGTATAATTTTTCTCTTTCCAATATAAGGTACTCCTCTTATTTACCACTTATTTATGTAAATTATCATCGCAAAATCTTCTACTTAGCTTTTTTTTTTTTGTTTATTCAACTCTTTTCTTTCATAATATGCTTAGCACAATTTTTTTCTCTTTTTAACATGGGATAGTACTCTTCTTTGTTACGCGCACAAACTGCTTAATTTTTTTCTCTTTACCAATGTTATTTTTGCTTATTTCGCATATGCCACTGCTCTTGCTAGGTTCCACCGATCAAAATCAAAGGCTTTTTCTCTCTTTCTTTGTTTTCAAAGCACATGACACAATATGTATGTAAGCAAACCAAGCGAATCAGCGAATGTCACCCGAAACCAACGGCTGCTTAGCTGTTCCCGAATTTGAATAACGAGAGTCCTGCACCTTTGAAGACCTATTCTTTTTTCTTAACCGGGTATATTGAACTCTGCATATTAGCTATTCCTTAATTCCACGCACATATATGGCTTCCATAACCACTTCTCAACATTAAATGTTGTTTTTTTTTTTTAATGTTCTTGCTTCTAAGCGTACATAATATTCTTCTTGACCGTGTTTTAACACAATTTGCTGATATACATATTTTCTTTTCTTTTTACTGGATTTGGACAACATAGAAAAAAAGCTACAGTTCCCTTAAAGCAAGAAAATTCTTAACTCCTCTCATAGAAACATTTTTACGTCAATCACTGTTAAGATTTTTACTATTTTTGACTCTTAATTTTCTTTTGTTCTTTATAGAAATTATTAACAATGCACGATTAAAACATCCGCACACCACTCGCTAATAAAATTTTTAGATTTCCAAATTTCAATTATTTAATCAAACGTGCAGTATTTTACTTGATGTAGTTATTATAATTTGATCGTTTTTTTTTTTTTTTTTTTTTTTAGATAATTGGCTTCATAACTATTCTTTTCAGAATTAATTAAATGAATTCCTAAGCGTTCGATGTAATAGATGCTTTCGTTTTAATTTATTCCCAGCATTTTTAACTTTATCAGTATATAAATATTTTTCACACTCCTACCAGCCGATTAATATTAGTCTTTTTTTCTTTTCTTTTAGATTCACTGACAGCCAGCACAACACTTCCGCATGCAATCAAGACTCAAATCCAACTCAACTTCTCACAACCGATCAAAAAACCCACCTTCAAACAAATTCTCGCATCGTCTCTCTCTCTTCTTCTTGCATAGCGGCAAGCCGCTATTCTTGCGATCACGCGATTTTGCATAAGGGGATCCCGTTATTACTGCATTTACGACAAAAACTGGCCGACTGACGCTCTACCTTAAATTCGTTCGCCGACGCCACAACTTTTTCAGAAGATCATGCCTCTACTATATTTACAATTTTTCTGATCTTATTTTAATTATTCATGTATATTAAAACAAGCAGGAAAATTATATTCGATCGTGACCGAGCCGTTTAAGATCTATTGCCACTAAATGGGTTGCATTATAAAATAGAATTAGTGCCAGTTAATATATATGGAGTTTTTAACCATAAGCTAATCGATGCTGCCACGAAAGCGACGATATTCGCTATAATATCAGTAACAAATAAAAGAGCTTGGAGAATGAGTGCCGCTAATAATTATGCAAGGTATCATACAGTAGCAGATTTTCCTTTCTTATCAGTTCTTTTACCATCAGCATTACAATGCATTAGCTTTAATTAAGAGGACTTGGGGAGCAGAAAGTGGCTTGGAAAGTGAATTAATTCTACATTAAATGTGGTAGTGACCACAATTGCATGGCGACGTTTATGTCTATTCACTTTATAGGGGAAAAAAAAAACTTTGAAGTGTAGAATGGAGAGCGCAAAGCGAAGAAGAAAGTTTATAATAATAAAGCACACACAGGAGTTACCACCTCAGAGACGAAGAAAAAAATTTGTAGTCTAAGAAAAAGGGTACACATATAAAATAAATGACTTAGAAACCTACCGAAATTAATGACAATAAACGGGCGGAGGTGACGTATAGCAGCTCAAACATGTTAAATCCATAGGCCGATTTATGCATGTTCAGGTATGACCTTGTTTATTATTATTATTATCATTTCCTTTTTTGTTTTGTTAACTGAGCTACTCAGCCAAATAAAATGGAACACCAGCTCCAACTCTTCATACTACACGCTGCAATCTAATATGGCCTTTAGGAGCCTTAAAGCATGTACAATAGTAAAGATTTGTAAAAATATGTCGGTATTAAATTGTTTACTACTGTACATGTTTGTGACATCGGTTAATTCATACATAATATGTGCATATACACTAAGCCAATCACAACAGAAACAACCATCGGAAAGTTGATTCATTTGTGTTTGCCAAGCACCAAAAGCCTTAGCATAGATAACGTCAACCAAATAAGCAGACTCCACTTGATATAAATCTGAGCTTACTTATTTTTTCGTCCATCAATATTCCCACCAAACCACCTTATTGTTATAACGACTCTTGCATCCAAAAAAAAAAAAAAATTATATATTATTGGAGATCCAAATAACAAACAATACCATATGAACTGAAAAGAAATATGAAAATGTGCTAAGATTTTTTCCTGTGGAAGGAGAGTAGGTTAGAGCGCCATCGGACCCAATTTCAGAGCCTCCAATAGAAAATTATGGGTCAATGGAGCCCATAAGAAGGTAAAATTATAGAATAGCGCTGGTCATATGATAATAAAAATGCCGACTTTCCAACGTTGGGAGAACATACTAATATTGATGGCAAAAAATTAAAACCATGTGCTTACAACTGAGAACTTGCTATAGATGAACAAGAATGAAAGGTATTTAATAATAAAAAGCGAACTGGATTAATTTCTCAAAATATTGCATATCGAAAATATATGCATCGGATGGGGCTGACGCAGGATGTATGACGTAGCTGAAATAATGACGTGATCTAAATGCAAGGCTTTTATCCATAAAGTTAGTGAGTACGAAAGGGAAGAAAATTAACTAATTTAATACTATTGCAAAAAATTTAACTTTTATGCAAAAGCTGTGATCAAAGTTGGACCAATATTCGAGTTAAATTGCGCAGGTATATCAAATACTAGAAATATTGTTTTTCTAAATTGGTAGCCCTGTGGCAACCATCTGGGCCAAATTTCACACAATAAACGTTACAGCTGCGCCTAGTTTTGTACGGCACAAACATTAATCTTTCCGACTTGGACAATGTCTGATTTCGCTGCTCAAAATATTTCGATTATCATTTCGAGTAACATTTTAAAAGATATTTTAAGCCTCAAATGCGTCAACTCTCGATTGTTAACAAAAGTATTCAATTTCTGCATTGATTCTTCGAGAGCATTTCGTTTAAAATTCAAATTCTTTTTACAATCACCGTATTCACCTCATTTAGCCTTTTGTGGCTTCCGCCTATTTTCTAAACTCAAAATACCACTCCGGAACAACGTTTTGATTCGATTGAAGAAATAGAAGCTAAATTGCAGAACCTAACACAACAAAATGAGTATTAACATCACAGGCCATCGGCTCGCCCAAAGTAGATTTTTTGTTTGCTTTATATACGTAAGTGTTAAAACTATAAATATGTTTTCCATATCGATATTACTTTTCGCGGATTTTGCATAAGTTTCCATGTCATAGTCAATTATAAATAGAATCGATGACTGAACAACATGAATCGATAAGAATGGATGTACAAAGCTTCACGAAAGATATTTGATGATATTAATCTTTTTGATTATTTTATCACGAAAACAGTTGCCTTAAAATCGTACTTTTATGAAAAACAATGCAATTTTCGTTAGCTTTATTAATTACGATTTAGTTGGAGGAATGGACGCAACACCAACTTGACGCTACCCGGAATATTTGTAATATTTCATGAACCTAACTGATACCACTAACTTCTATGAAAATAAAAAGATCTTCTGCGTAAATGCAGCGATCGCCTTTGTTGTAATTAGATATTATTCGATTAACTGCATCGAAGGCGGTTATAAATTGTATTACGGACAGCGGAGATGCCTGTGGAATCCAATTTCTTGATGGATATAGGTCGAATAATACGCAATCGATTTTGACGCGAAACTTCCTGTTTAATAAGAAATTGTTTGCAAAATTGTAAAGTTTAGAGCCCACGTTCCAAGTGTAAAGTTTTCCAGTATGACGAATGCGGTGAAAAGTTTGGACGAAATCAAGAGCTAAAGGGGAAACATTATTGCTAGCAAAGCATTCGAAATATGCCAGATAGTCAATGGTACAGCGCTTTTCTCTTAAAAGTCGTTTGATTATCACCAATTATGTTATTCCTTCTTAAGTTTTTTGCAATGATTTTCTTAAGCAGTTTTTCCGAGTTTGAGAGCAAAGAAATTGGACGATATCCACTAAATGCTATTGCATTAATGTTTCTGTCGAATACACTTCAACTCGCGTTCGCGATAACTATTGAATTCGTTGCAGTTGGCATAACAGTGGGTAAAACAAAGATATTTTTAACTTATTCGTATATTCCCCAATTTCTGAGGTCCGTGTCTTCTTGAAGCATCGAGAGAACCACCGATGTGGTTATAGCGCTGGATGATTTCAATTTCAAGTGTGGTTGAGCTTTAACATAGATTGATTATGTATGGAAGTGTTGTCAACATTTGAAAAAGCAATCAAGTTTATTAACGGATTCTGAGAATTTGACCGCCTCCACTGTATTTGTATAACCAACTGCAACCAAAGAGTTCTGGACCTAATGTTCTCCAATATTCCTGAATTACGGGTTAAGCGTAGTGCACCCTTTATTGCAACAGAACTTTTGTCTTCTAATCCTTATCTTCTTGATTACAATATCAGATTATGTCCAATTCTATAGGTTCTCAATTGAATTGTACCTTCGATAAAACAAATATAGACATCCTGAGAAGTTGACTGTCGAACATTTCATTGGACAATATGGGTGGTGATCTTGAGCCCTTTCTGTCCTCGTTTTATGGTAAGCTTTTAACGGCTATGTCAGTAGCTGTCCTTATGAGACGTATGAGCTTCATCACTGTTCAGGCCTACCTTAAAGAATTAAGGTCTCGCAAAAATAAAATGAATAGACTGTCCAAGAAATTGTTGAAGAGCGGATCGACTTAGGATTTCTCTCACTACGTTGTTGAGTCCAGTTGCATTCGTTTCAAACGTATTAGTTATTCAAAATATATTTTCTAAATATATTTTCAAATTTGTAAATTATAAGCGTAAACCTTAGGGTATTGAAATTTTTGACGATCTTGGAATTGCGAATACCTTTGAAGAATCGTTACAGATCAATCTCCAAGGCGGTCACTGGGATCCCACAATCGTCTATCCACATGATGCTGAATGCCACTGTTGTTGGGGATGTTATTTGCCATAGCCTAAGCCAATTCAGGTGTACAGTAATTCCCATGGCCTTGGTCATATGTTTTGGTTTTGAGCTGATTTGCTGTGTACTATTCTAACAAGAATTTTTAACCTTTCTGTGAAAACAGGTGTGTTTCCAGAGATTTGGTAAAACCGTTTTTTTACTCATATCTATAAAAATAGTAATAGACGTCTTGTTGAGAATTATAAAGGCATCGCTTAACCAAGTGTACTTTCGAGGTTGTGTGAGAGAATCTTTGCTCGTAATTTTGCTTTTGCAATCACCATACATTTCTGCCGGACTGAGATCATATTTGCTTAATAGATCTTTTAGAGCCCTTTTTTAACTGATTTCAATCAACATTTCCGTGTTGTCGGGCATCCCTCAAGGCCGCCCCTTGGCATATAGTCATGGTATACCGTCTGTTATTGAGTCATCCTGTATCTTGACGTATTTAGACGATTTTAGATTGCTTATTTCCTTTTAAGCGGAACGTGATTCTATTAATCTACGCTGTCTGATTTAGGTAACATTCCCAAGTGCTGTTCAATTAATTTTTTAAAATTAAATTTAGGTAATTGTAAGAAACTGGCGTCCTCAAAAAGAGCACTTTTGAGAAAGAAATATGTTATCGGGCCACATAAACTTTTCCTTACCTTGGTGTGTTGTTCTGTAATAATTTTAATTTAGATATCAATCTCTGGTATAATAAAGCTGTATCTGCACTTAAACGCTGGTCTCGGAAATTTAATAATCCATATATAGCAAAAAGATTATTCACAACTTTGGTCAGACCTATATTGAAATGCGCTACCTTAGTACCGTCTCTATCTTATCGTTGTTATCGTTGAATCAATTGAATCGGTTCAAAAAGCTATTATTTTCGTTAGGTAATCTGCAGTAGAGGATACTCATATAACATTCCCGCCATATCAAAGTATTACAGAGACACTATTGATTGGCCGGCTGTGGTACTGATAATTGATTTCAGTCTTCTTACCCATCCACCGAGAACTATCAGTATCTAAAACTTAGTATATGTATATATAATTGTGAAATTTTTAAACTGCTTAGAGTTTTATTTAATAACTTGAATGACGTCTATAATCTTGTTTCCCCAGCAGACCCTATACGTATCATAAAAAACGCTACCTAACACACGGCTGCCATATTTAAGTAATATAATTAATTAAAAGACAACTTGTCTTGCATCCTCATTCCTTTTATCGATATTCACTTCAGAATGGCACGAGAATTAGCAGTTTTAGTATGTTTCTTTGTTGTTTTAATATTGCTAACTTTTATTTAAACCTTTTATTATAGATATTAAGTTCAACCGCACTCTGTGCTGGAACACTAAATACTTTTGTACATTCATTTTCGTGAATATACCACCGTAAACCTTTATATTTTCCAAGTGTTTTTGCAGACGCAGAGTCAGCACATTGTCATCGTCAGACATGTTTCTGTTTGAATATGATCAACACGAGTCGCAATGCTATCACGCCACAGTAGCAATCAGGAATGACTGCAGCCTTTAACTTACAATTTGAAATAGATCGTTTCAACTTCTGTAAGAGGCTTAATAAGAACGGCACAACTAGGAGGAACAAATAATTAAAGAAATAACAAAACCGTCTTTTTTACTAATGAACATTTTAACCTGGTCCTAATATTGTTCAACAACAAACGAACAAACTTCGTAAATTAAATTTATTTATTTATTTTTATTCCACTTATACTAGAAACTCAACTAAACAAATAACAGTCAAGTTCAATAGGCTCTTAATGCAAAACTAATATTAATTAACAATAAAATGAGTATAAGCATAATAAAACAAATAAGAAGAAAAAAAAAAGAAAAAGAAAAAAGAAAAAAAAGCATGTCCACTATCAGCATAGGAGCACACTTACAACCGGTACAGGACCAAATTGCAAATGAACCCCTAAGCCATCGCAAACATGCATAAGCCTGGCAACCGATAATAAATTGACAATAATTCACTTTCGAAACGTAACGACTTTTTAAGGATAAAAGCTAGTTTAAATACGACATAGGTAAATCGCGCGTATTAAGCAATGTTGCTTTAATGGACTTTAAAGAGTCCGATAACGAGAATAAGTGGTAGACGTCATTTAGGTTCTTGCAAACGACTCTAAGCGGGTTGAACAGCTCATAATTAAATTTACACTGATTAAGCTTAATCAAGATAAAGTGCCTAGAGAAGCGGTTAGGGACATTAAAGCTTATTTCACCAAGTAATGAAGGCGAGTCAATAGCACCATTTATTACTTTAATTAGAAAGGAAACGCCAAGAACAAATCTACGTTTCTCCAGAGACGGTAGGGACAGCAGAAGCAACCTATTTTCATACGGAGGAAGAGAGGCAATCGGATCCCAAACGAAATTTCTAAGGGCAAACAGCAAGAATTGCTTTTGAACTGATTCAATTGAATCTACGTAGCACCTATATGAAGGAGACCACACAACTGAGGCATACTCGAGTATGGGTCTAACCAAACACATGTACAGCCTTTTCGTAATGTAGGGATCATCAAGCTCTTTGCACCACCTTTTTATAAAACCAAGCGCGGACCTAGCTTTGCTAATCGAAAGCTCAATATGCAAGTTAAAACGTAACCTATGGTCAACTAGAACGCCTAAATCTGTAATCGAATCGACGTCCTTCAACTTGTGCGCATCAATAAAATACTGAGTAATGAATGACTTTCTTCTTGAGCATGAAAGCTTCTTACATTTACTCAGATTTAGTTTCAGGAGATTCAAAGAGCACCATGCAACAAAATTATCCAAATCACCTTGAAGCTGACGTGATTGCGATTCAACAGAGAAGGAGGAAAACAGTTTCACATCATCAGCATACATTAAGATCTGGCTGGAATTAACCACCGATGGGAGATCGTTAATGTATAAACTAAATAAAATGGAACCTAAGTGACTTCCTTGAGGTACGCCAGACGTAACGGGGAATTCATCCGAGGTGATGAAGTTAAACAAAACTCTGAAGGATCTATTGTGCAGATAAGAGCTTATCCATTTCACTAAGTAGGGTGGGAAACCAGAGGCTTGGAGTTTAAAGATAAGTAGTCTATGGTTAACCATATCAAATGCTTTGCTTAAATCAGTGTAAATAACATCTATGCGAGAGCCACTAGAAAAAGCCTTAAAAACATGACAGGTAAACTCTAACAATTTGGTGACTGTAGATCGCCCTTTCCGAAAGCCGTGCTGGTGCGGAGAAATATACGAATTAATGGCAAAGGCCAAATGCTGAGTCACAATACGCTCGAACAACTTGGGCAAGACACTCAACTTGGCTATGCCTCTGTAGTTCCCAACAAATTGTCTACTTCCACTCTTGTGGATAGGAATAAGGAAACCACTCTTCCAACATGAAGGGAAAACACCTGAATACAAGGACATGTTAAAAATCTTTGAGATCACAACACACAACTCGACAGCGCAAGATTTAAGTACACACGATGGAATTCCATCAGGTCCAGGCGAACAACTGTATTTTAGAGAACTCAACCCTTAGAAAACATCATCTTCCGAAATAAACAAGTTAGGTATTGAAACCAAGTTAGTTATAGGATAAGGGTAGTTTGCTGATAAATCGAAATTAGCAATCGAAAAGTTTCGTCGGAAATACTCAGCAAATAGATTTGAGATTTCAAAATCATCCGAGGAACCAGAGCCATTAAAAGAAACATGAGAGGGATTTGTGGAAATTTTTCTTTTAGAGTTAACAAATTTAAAGAAGAATTTAGGATTAGCAAACAGAGAGGATTTAATGAACTGAAGGTATCTGCAGTAATAATGATGGTTGAGGGAGTTAAATCTATGCCTCGCCACCGAGTAAGCGACATAGTCGAGCGCAGAGCCACTTTTCGAATATTTTTTGAATAGCGAGTTTTTTCTATTCTTGTGATATTTAATTGTCTTATTAAACCACGGGGGACATCTGCTTCGAGGTCGACAATGCTTGATCGGAACAGATGCAGCAATAGCTAGATTTAATGTATTGTAGAACGATGGCAATAAGCTTTCAATACTACCGGTTGAGAATCAAGCGTCAGATGTGAAAGACGATGTTTTAGTAATACAATATTGATTTTATGAAAATCATAATAATTATTTAAAAAAGTTTGAGTTGGCACATTAAGGCATTTCAACAAGCCATCATTAATATGATGAAAGGAAATGCATATTGATGGATGATAAGGATCCTCAGGTAAACTAAAAGGTGGACAGCGATTTACGTAAATCTCGGGAAAATTGGCAAAGCAGAGATCAAGCATTACAATTAGGGGTACGATTATATTGACCCAATTTATGATCAAACAATTCACTAAAGAACACAACAGCCCTATCAGACGTTGAAGTAGGAACCAAACAGCCAGAATTATCAGTGTTACACCAAGTGACTTGAGGCAAATTGAAGTCACCCAATGCAACGACCAAATCGGTGGGTCTAGAGCGCTTGGCCACTTCACAAATGAGGGCAGCGTGTTTCCTGTAAATGGAGATATCAGAATTTGGGGGAATATAGGAGCAGGTTATAAATAGATGTTTATCAGGCATATTCGCACGAATAGCGATAAATTCAACGTCAAGAGAAGTGGGAAATTCAATTAAATTGGACGGGACTGACGCAGATATGGCAATTAATACACCACCACCAATGCGATTTACTCGATCATTTCTAAACACTTGGAAAGAATTATGAAAAAGTTCCGACGAATGTAGATCGGGTTTTAGCCAAGTTTCAGTAAAGGCCAAACAGAAAACTTCCGTGCTCACAGAATTTAGAAAAGTGGAACGAATTTTCGAATTTAGGCCCCTAACATTTTGATAAATGAGAAATAGTGGGCCTGAACAAACATATAGTTTTTTGAAGGCGACAAGACTCTTGCCTTGGTATTACGGGGACGATCTCGAGGGATAAATTCCTTAATTAAGGATCCTACTGGCCACAGTGATTTGTTTAACAACATATCACTGTTTTCAGTCGGAACTATTTTGAAAGAGGAGATTGCCCTAGCTTGAGAAGGAGCCATTTTGAAGATGCTAACGCGCTTTAAGTTGACTGATGGGACTTTCGTCGCCAGATAACTTTTTATGTTATCCACCGATGTTTCAGGTGCCAGTCTTGACACAAATATTGCTTTTCTGGGAGGAACTGGCGTCAAGCAAATGTCATTATTTGGAACAGGAGGGGGGTTCACAGTAGGAGAGTTTCAAGTTGGGGAAAATATAGATGGGGTTATCGCCCTTGTACCGACAGCTTGTGAGACTTGCCCAGTCTGGTGACCAGCATTCACACGCGAACAGCCAGGAGGAGAGGATGACTTATTTTTCTCTTCATTACTTTTAGGCGATGGCACTTGATTAGAGTGAGTGGCGGCTCTGGGCGGAGATACCCTTGCCACTTCAGCATAGCTTAAAACCGATGGATTTGCCGGTTTGTTTGTAACTGTTTTGCTACCAACCGACTCAGCAATATCGGAAACATTACTATTAATTTTAGAGTTAGAGGAAGCGGTAACTTGTACCAACGAATTAGATTTGGAGAAAGCCAGAGGTGACGTCCCACACGCTACGCTACGAGTAGAAAATGAGTGTCCAATAAAGCGACACTCATCAAACCTAGACTTAATGAGCTCAAACTTTTCCCACAAGGAGCCGAGATTTCTACTCAATTCCGAGAAACCATAACGGGTCTCCGTGAAAAGCTTATAAAAGTCAATGTCCCGCTGCCTACAGTCAGGACATGACCATCTTAAGCCTTTAGCCGGATCAGCGACTGCGTCAGCAGCACGGCCGAGAATACCGGCACACTTTGCATAACCAAAGCGCTCGCAGAGCCAACAAGAAACGAATCTATCAGAATCCGGGCCTGATATCGCCCGACAAGGTGTATATAAACACTCCATGTCCTGTCAAAAAGACAGTTGTTGATTATGAAGAACAGACACGCAAATCACTAAAATAAATCCTGAACATAAAAATTTATCAACCAATTTGTGCAAAACTTCTCTGTTAGGTTGACACTGTAACGAGAGATCACTAGCAACACAAACTCCAAACAGTAAAAAAATAACAGAGAAAAAGAGAGAAAACAAAAAAAAGAGAGATTTTTATCAGAGCTCAAAATTTTTGTTTGCAAAAATCAAATGAATCAAATGAAAGCGTAAAAGAAAAATATTTCTTTTACTTTGAATTCACTCTCTTTCTTCTCAAAGTATATTATAAAATCACACACTATAAGGAAGAATAGCCACGAAATTCAACAAAAAATTAAAATATTAATTGCCGGAACAAAAAATATACGACCATACGACGCGACAAAGTTGCCAGATTGATCTCAAACAAAACGACTGAATTTTAAAACGCAGAAATCATCAAAACAGCCGAAAACTTTGGACAGCAGCAAAAAGATCCGAGATAACGACAAAAAAGCCCTAAAATTTTGGCCAGCTGAGGCAAGACGAAATTAAAACAGAAAATTAAATCTAAATTGAGAAATAAACTATGATGATAGTTTTAAAGAGAATCATGTAAACAGGGTAATCCTTTGGAAAAAGGAAATATGAAAAAATAATAACAATAATAAATAGAAAGTGAAGGCGGGTGATTAATGGTTAACTAGTATTTTTAACGTTAAAGAGTTTCGGAAGGAGATATGAATCCAGAACAGGTGAAATAGACTATTGCCGCCGCACTAAGCGCAGCCTTTCAGGCAAAAAAGGCTATAATTGATGTTTAAAATAATTTATTGAAGAAACAGATTAAAGATCTAGCAAAGGCATTTGAACAAATTAAAATTAAAAACGTACTTGCTAATGATAGCTTGAGCGCTAGGATGCTTCCTGAATTTGACGAAAAAAGGGAAAAGTACGTATCTTGGCGTGCTGCAGTAAGGGCAACAAGACTTACGAAAGCCTTGCAAAAAAGCGACATATTATCAACTTGTATCTATAATAAGAAATAAGACGATGTAGGTCATGCGAGTTATGTATGATCGCCGTTTAATAGGGTTCTTAATTTTAAAGCAAGAACAAGAACTTTCGACATTAAGACAGGGTGACCACTCCACGAATTTTACCACGGGGTTAAAAAGACATTAGCCATGTTAGTCAATACAACAACGATGAATCACAGTGACAATAATCAACTAACAATACATAATACAATATAGACAGGACCTTGATTACTGGTTTAAAGAAACCGTTTTGCGACAAAGACAGAAGATGATATCTAGACGAGGTAATTTTAACTATGACTAAGGCCCGATAGCAAAAGTTGACACTGAGCACAGAAACTTACAACAGAATCTGGACGAATGGGAACGAATCATATCGAAAAAAGGTAAATACTGAACCACATTTAGAAAGAAGTGCAGGAGAACCTACAGTAAAACAGCGAAACACAACAAAGGTCCTCCGAAGACCTAGCATAGAAGAACTTAAACAACTTAATATTTTAGAAACGATTCTCTGCTACCTTGGATATCAAGGGTAGTTACAGGGAGACCAATGAAGTTCCTATTTGATACAGGCACCGCGAAAAATTATATTCGTCCATTCGAAAGGCTCCGAAATACGATGCGGCTCTGTCGACTATTCTGAGCTAAATTTCAGGAAGCTAAACGAGAAACCAATAAACGACAAATATGATATTTCTCACATAAGGCAAATATTGTTCAATCTGAGTGGGGGCAACTTCTTGACTACTCTTGACCTTAAGTCGTGGTTTCACCAAATGATGTTAACTGAACGTGGCAGGTGAAAAACCTCGTTGTCAATAAAAATCCGAAAATATGAGTTTTGTCGCTTACCTCCTTTCTGCGTGCTTTAAACGATGTTTTAAGAGAGCATGAAAAGGCTGTTTCGTGTATATTGACGATGTTATTCTTTTTTATAAATCTCGAGGGATGTTTAATCGACCCACAAAAGTTTAGTAGAACTGAATATAAGAGTTTCCTTTCAGAAATTAATATTCTTAAGCAACAAACAGAATACCTCAGTATTATGTTCATAGAAAGCGGAATTAGGACTTGTGCAGACAAAACAAGCACCAAGAAAAACTTTTTAGGAGCAACGATATTACGTGAAGATTGTTCGTTTCCCGGTTTGGCAGGGTTTTACAAATGCTAAGATGTTAAACAGCCAATAATGATGTTGACCTAATTGTATTGCTGCGGTAATCTGTAAAGCCCGGCGTAGTTAATTCAATCCATTGTGACTTATCAACACTGGTGTTTTCACCACAAACTGAGTAAACTTTTTGTGTGAAAATTTTTTACACTAACAGCTAGTGAAGGACTAATAAAGAATGCGTTATGTCTCCATCTCTGAATGTTTAATCCCTGACAGGCAAAACATACGAAGCCGAACTGCACAGCTATCACCTTTGTCAATCGCAAGCATAAACACATCGGTTTATATTAAGATAAAATACATAACTATAAATATTATTACGGAAATCCAAAGTCCAGTTCATTCCACCTAAATAATTTTCCCAAACAATAAATTCCCTGATGAGAGGAAAAAACCAAATGCACATTCGCGGCGAAGCATGCAGCTGCCGGCCGATGAAACCGATTAGCGGAGCAGCAGACAGGGACTAAAAATGAAGCCATGAATTTGAGTATAGTAATATGCTTGTAAAAATGTTTATAAATAGAATGTTTGTGAAAGGGAGAAGTGGTAGAAGAAGAATATTTGGGTTGAGTAGTCGAAAGTATTGCCAAAAACAAATTGTGAATAATAGTACATTTAAGGAATGTAATTATAAATAAAAGAATTTTGAATTGTATTTCTCTTGAACAGAATATCCACTATCCAGTGATACGGACTGCATCTTAGAAAAGTGAATTTCATCACTGGTGTCAGAAGTGAGATCGTGGAAACCAAGAGAAATGGTGCAATTAGAAGGACTCAGAGTGGATCAGCTCAAACAGGGGCTGGGAAAAGCACCCACTCGTACAGTCGGCAGCAAAGCTGAATTCAAACAAAGACTGGTCGAACAACTAGAAAAAGACGGAAAGGACCCGTCATACTTAAATTCGAATATAATACCGATGGAAGGGACATAGCCAACAACTTGGGAGGAACAAAAAATACAGCCACAGCAGGGGAAAAACAGAGCGAAGAAAAAGGCGTTGATAGTTCAGGTATATCAAAGGTTCAGCAGATTATGCTACAAATGCAACAACAAACGCAAAAACAACTGCAACAACAAGTCCAGCAGCAAGTACAGTCAAGACAACAAGAAATAGAATCAAAAATTGACGGGACGACAGAAAAGATCGAGAAAATTCAGGAAAATCAAGGAACCCTGCCAACACATATAGTACCAGTAATTCGTGAGCAAAGTTGATGTGCTGGAAGAAAAAGTTGATAATGCGATATGCCAGTTGAATGCGAAAATAAATACCCAGGAAGAAGATGCAGACGCCGTGGATAGTGAAATAAAAGCCTTAAAAAAAGAAATGGCCAAGCGACAAACTAATGACGAAACCAAGAAAAATTTAATAGCCCTAGGGTCGCTATTACTCAAACAAAGAGAAGTAACAGCAGCCTAACAATGGGAAGATACAGAGCTGTCATTTCATCATCACGCTGGACACTGGTGGTTCTGATTCAATTATCGACAGTACAATAGTCAAAGAAGAATTCGACCCGTTAATTGGAGCACGGTTTCGAACGGCAACGGGTGAGGAAGCTGCTAGTGAAGGTAAAATTGTGAGAAACATTTCGATTAGCGACGTTTCGATGGAGCATGAATTTCTAGTAGCAGATATAATGGATGAGATAATATTGGGGATGGATGTAATGGCAAAACATGGCTGCGTACTGAATATGAAAAGGCAAGTGTTATAATACGCTAATGTTACATGGCCATTGAGTGTGGGATGCGACAGACAAGCCGAAGTGTTACAAGTTGTAGTACAACGACAACAGAAGATTCCTCCACACTCCGAAGCAACAGTGTAGGGCACAGCTACTCAAGAGCTAAGGCTAAACAAGATATGGGTTGTCGAGCCGAGTAAAGAATGTACGAAAGACAACATCATCAATGGAAAAGCGGTTGTCTCACCGGTCAGCGTTACAACAAAAATTCACAAAGGGGACATTATAGCGCAATGCCAAAAAGCTGAACACGTGATAAGCCATCAAGCCTAAGCTTTCCAGAGGCTGAAATTCTCATAAAAAAATGGACTAGCAAGCCAGATGAGCAGCAGCAGAAATATGCCAAAAAGTTTTTGCTGGAAAATTGGCCCATCTTTGGCGGCGTTACAAATTTGGGTGGATGAATGATATGCAAGAGCAAAAAGTAATCGAACCACCGAATAGCCCTTGGTAATCGCCAGTAGTTCTTGTTAAAAGAAAAAGATGGGTCTACCAGATTTTGTGTGGATTATAGGATGTTGAACAAAGTGACCAAAAAGGATAGCTTCCCTTTGCCTAGGATCGATGGCACCTTAGACACATTGTCAAGTTCACAATGATTTTCAACCTTAGATTTGAAGTATGGGTACCTGCAGGTGAACGTCGCTGAGCATCACAAGGAAAAGACCGCGTTTTTCGCTGACGACGGCTTATATCACTTTATCGTAATACCGTTTGGGTTATACAATGCCATGGGTAAAGAGTTCAAGGAACACCTAAAAATTCTAGCAAATGTTTTTCATCGGTTACAGGCAGCAGGTTTAAAATTGGGAAGCGAAAAATTTATGGTTTTTGTGAAGGAAGTGACGTATCTTGGGCACAGAGTCTCCACGACATAGATGAATAGAAAATCATAACAGTAAACGAATGGCCACGACCAAACAATTTGCATAAAGTGCGAAGTTTCCTAGGGCTTTGTACACATTACCGCAGATTCGTCTCCAGGTTCGCCACGGTTGCTAGTGGACTGCTAGACCTTACGAAGAAGAATCGACCTTACATATGGGGGGAGTCTCAAGAGTACACGTTCACGCAATTGAAGGAGCTGTTATGCGCAGCACTCATTAGCTTATCCAGTACCAGGAGAAAAATTTATACTGGATACCGACAAAAGCGCAGAAAGCTTGGGCGGTGTGCTCTCATAGCAAAATGATGGTAACGAAAAAGTCATAGCATATTACAGCAAGCGTCTATCCAAACCCGAGAGGAATTATTGTGTTAAGCGACGAGAACTATTGGCAATAACGAAAACTGTCAAGCACATCCCACAAATATCTGTATGTGCAACAATTACATCTAAGGGCAGATCATGCTGCCCTACGACAACTTCAAAGAAGCAGAAGGACGATTGGCCAATTGCATTGAAAAACTGCAAATTTACCAATTCTCGATTTCTCAACGGAACGACAAATCTCATGGCAATTCGGATGCTATGTCCAGACGTCTATGCCACCCGCACTGCAAACACTGCGTAAGGAACGAGAATAAAGGAGGTGTTGTCATCTGCCCGACTATTGTGGAGCCCAACGGAAGCTTTTCGAAAA
Source organism: Glossina fuscipes (assembly GCF_014805625.2). NCBI lineage: Eukaryota > Metazoa > Arthropoda > Insecta > Diptera > Glossinidae > Glossina > Glossina fuscipes. The sequence continues at coordinate 2,523,200 of NW_023998459.1, read as the reverse complement.
AAGACATGCGCAGTGCTCAAATGGCCGACGAAGATTTAAACGCAACACTAAAAGCCTTAGAAAAGGAGGAGCGTCCCACCTGGGAAGGGATTTCAAGAGAAACTCCGATTGCGAAGGCGTATTAGGCTCAGTGGCAAAGTCTCATCGTTGAAGATGAATGATTGTGGCGTATATGGCGTAGTGAGGATGCTTCACGGATTAAGAAATTACTTGTGGTCCCACAAGCGAAAGCTCGTAAAATTATAAGGGAATACCACAATGGATCAAGCGGAGGGCATCTTGGTATCACAAAAACCGTGGAGAAGATCAAGGAAAATTTCTATTGGATAGGCATCCGTAGGTGTATGGATACGCAAATGCGATTAGTGCAGCAAATTGAAAGGCCCGAAAAGTAAGCCGCGGGGGCGCTTGCAGCAGTATGATGTGGGTGCACCTTGCGAAAGACTCGCAATGAATATTGGCCGGACCATTTCGAGCCAACTACGCATGGAATAAATATGTACTGGTAGTCATTGATTACTTTAGCAAATACCCCATAGCTAACCAAGAAGCAAAGACAATAGCGAAAGTATTCTTCAATAATTGGGTTTGGAACCCTCATCGAGCTGAATTCAGACCAAGGTAGAAACTTTGAATCTTCGATTTTAAAGAGGTTTGCAAATGTTTGGCGTTAAGAAAACCAGAACGACTCCGTTGCATCCTCAATTTGACGGAATCGTCGAAAGCTTTAATCGAACGCTCCAAGAACATCTGTGAAAAGCGATCGGCCACAATCAGCAGGACTGGGATGAACACATACCAATCTATTTAATGGCATACAGGTCAGCAGTGCACAGCACCACTGCTCTACCACCGGCGCAGACTTTTGTTCGGGTCTAATCTGACGCTAGCCGCAGACTTGAAATTCGGGACACCCCCTAAAGTCCATATGACCGAGACCGAATATGTTGCTAGATTGGAGATGATATTGGAAAACATGCACGGACAGATTCGAAATAAAACGCAAATCGTGAGTGACATAGATACGATCTGAGGGCTAACGCTGACGGATTTAAGAAAGGTGATTTAGTGTTATTGCACAATCCTTTACATAAAAAAGGTATGTCACCAAAACTGCGATGTGACTGGGGAGGTCCGTACAAAATCACTACAAGGTTAAATGACATGGTCCATCGAATACGAAAACATCCCCGCGGCAGAACTAGATTCAAAGTGGTACACCTATCGAAACGACCTTGTTCCGGACGAACAAGATTAAGTGGAGGGTAGTGTTACGGAAATCCCAAATCTTGTGCATTTCAACTAAGTTATAGAATTCCTAAAGAGGGAAAAACTAAATGCACATTCGCAGCATTCAACTGCCGGCCGAGAAAAACGAGTACCAGAAAAGCAGGTTAACGAATTAAAAATAAAACTATAAAACTAGGTACTAGTAAGATGATGGTAAAAATTTATATAAATAGAATATTTGTGAAGGGACAGTTAGTAGAAAGAGAAATTTGAATTGAGCAGTCGAAAGTATTGCCAAAAGTAAATTGGGAATAATCCTACATTTTAAGGAAAATAATTATGAATAAAATAACTTTGAAGTGTACTTCTCTTGACCAAAATATCCGCGATCCAGTGATACGGACTGTATCTTAGAAAAACGAATTTCATAACAATATAAATTAAGGTTAACAAAGAGGTAAAAAAAATATTAAAAAAAAACATAATGTATAAGTCAGAAAATTTTCAAAAAGGAATTGATGAATAAGTGCGTGGATAATGGATAATTGTGCTAAAAGAAAAGAACAGTGGCAATGAGAGCAACAACTTTACAAACGTTGCTATCTAATTAGACCTTTAGAAGTCTTAAGGCGTATACAGTTAATATATTTTTTAAAAAATAAATTGCAACGAAAAGTGCGATAGCTTTGTTACACGAAAAGGAAAACAGTACTTTCAGCTCAGTTGATCATTGGTATACATCTATAATATAAACTTTTTTGTTGCGACGGTGATGAAAATGTTCTGCGTGGCAATTACATCAATTAAGATGTTTATTGACAACAGTTTAATAATAATCTAAAAGTAAAATGTTTGACAAAATCTAAGAAAGTAAGATTACGTAGAACAAAAAAGTGAAGAAAATGTCGAGACTTGGGCAATTTACATCTAGCGCAAGAGGAAACTCCAAAAAATTTTTGTAACTGAGTTGCAATAAGAGAAATAAGCACTTTCGCTGAAAGATAGTTGAATTGTGTTTACATTTCGCATTAAAACCGAGCACTTCAAGCATCACAATCGATTGTCAGTAACTCGCCTGACAACATCAACGTCAGCATCGCCACTTGCACCGCCATCAACATTATACGTTAACTGCACACTCTATTGGGTCATGTTTATATCTATCTTAAATTTATATGTCATTAGTATTACATTTCTGAACATTTAGTGGGCTTTCTGTTTTTTCCTTGTTTTTTTTTTTAGAATGTATTCAAAAAACCCATTCGAGTTTTTCTTTGTTTTGGGGAAAGCAGCTTAGGACACGTTGGATCCAACTTCGAGGTCTCCCGCAAACATTTATCGGCCGAAAGAAGTCATAGGTTAGCTAGAGTTTAGAATGGTCCATTGCATTACACCAGCTCATCTAGTAAGAAAGTCCCATCTGTTTCTTTTGAGTTCATAAGGATTTTAGAACTATCTATTTGCATTATTAGCATTATCTATTTGGTGTAATCGCTTGCGGAGTGCTTGTGGGCTAAAAATTGAAACCCTCCATTACTTCTGAACTGACACGTGCGTCTATCCGCTTGCAGACCCTGACCTTTTGACCTTCTTGAGGAAAATACTATAGTCTGTACTACACAAAATGTCTAGATATACAGCCAAATTTCAAAAGGCAGGACGTCAGATCGCAAACATCAAACAATAGATTAAAAAAAAACAAAACCTAAATTGAACATCAGATTCTAGAAGTGTTAAAAGCAAACAGGATATTTTTTATTGTCAAACAAAAATATAAGGAAAAAAGACGAGATATATAGAGACTATGGAATTATGTTTAAATAAAGTTTCGTATTATCCAGAAATTAATTAAAAAACATAAGACATTACTCGAGTTCTAAAAGAATCGAAAGGAAAAACTATATCGAGATTGCAGCGGTCAGTACCTACAATTTCACCTAAAGAAGCAAAAGTTTTTGCAACAATAGGAGCGCCGCCAAATTGCAAGAAGAAGGGTTGCGATTTACTTAACCTTAGATAAATAATTTATAAATCTGAATAAAAATACAGAATGTGTTTTAGCACCAACC